>NW_011480445.1:13868-15314 GCF_000754665.1 Bison bison bison
CTTTACCAACCAAGCTCCTTGAAAGAAAACCTAGACAGTGTATTGAAAAGCAGAGACATCTCTTTACCAACCAAGCTCCATATAGTGAAGGCTATGGTTTTCCAGTAGTCATGTGTGGATGTGAGAGTTCAACTGTAAAGAAGGCTGAGCACCAAAGAGTTGATGCTTTTGAACTGTGGTGTTGGAGAAGACTCTTGAGAGTCCATTTGACTGCAAGGGGATCAAGCCAGTCACTCTTAAAGGAAATCAATGTCAAATACTCATTGGAATGACTGAAGTTGAAGTGCCAATATTTTACCCCCCTGTTTTGAAGATCAGACTCATTGGAAAAGTCCCTGATGCTGGTATAGATTGAAGACAAAAGGAGAAGAGGGCAGCAAAGGATGAGGTAGTCAGAGGTAGTTAGTTAGCATCACTGACTCAATGGACATGAATTTGAGCAAAGTCCAGAAACAGTGAAGGACAGGGAAGTTGGGCATATTGCAGTCCATGGGGTTGCGAAGAACTGGACATGACTTAGTGACTGAACAACAGCAGTGTCACACAGTGACTATTTTAGATTTAAAAGTAAGATCAAGACATTTAATTACACTCTTACTAGGAAATATTTTCAATGAAAAATAAGTGATGCCAGGTACTCACTAATGGATTTAATTATGATAAAAATACCATAATCAGTGAAGGACTAGGAAACCTTGCGTACTGCAGTCCATGGAGTCACAAAGAGTCGGACATGACTTAGTGACTGAACAACAACAAGAAACTGTATTTTAATAAATTTTCTTCAATTTTACCTTGGCTAATACGCTTGCAAATAGGAATAAGCACATGTCTGTATTTGTTCAGGGGTCTGGGTGTCTCAGAGGGATCCCAAGCTGATTGCAATCTGGCATGACTTCTAGCCCCTCACACTGTTACCATTACAAGATTAGTCATTATAATATATACTCTAATATCATTGAGCAAAACATCGAAAAGATTTTATTTGTTGTCATTATCATATTTGTCCTTCATTACAATGTACAATTGTAAAGTATGTATTAATAAAAAGGTATTATCAAGAATGCTGAGGGATTATTTTTACTGTTTCGTTTATTCAGAGGTTCTTCATGAATAAACCACAATGTAAAATGATTAGCAGTGCATGTCTACCAGATCAACAGATTTTCTTTTGTTTATTTTTGCCTTTCTATCAAGAGTTAATAAGCAAGAACTAGGGCTTTACAAAAAGGGCCTTAACAGTCCCCACAGTTTGTATAAACTTCAGACACTTAAAAACTAATTCGTCTTGGAGTACAGTTGCTTTACAATGTTATGCTAGTCTCTGCTGCACACCACAGTGAATCAGTTACATATATACACTTATTTTAGACTCTTTATATATATATATATATATATATATATATACACATATATATATATCCATTGTAGAGTATTGACAGAGGA
>NW_011480445.1:15651-18157 GCF_000754665.1 Bison bison bison
AGGTTAGGGTTTCAACATATAAATTTATGTGGGGACACAGGTTTAGTCCATAACAATAATAGCTCACACTACTTATAGTCAGCAGAATTTAGTTAGGATGTTTGAGGCACTATGCACTTTACAGAGTGATATTCTCTAAGTTGGTCCCGTTTCCTTGTTTTACATAATGTATCCTGTTTAATTATTATAAATATTCACCAACTTTTATAAATAGTTCTTAAATCAACTATAGGAAAACTTTCAAAAAGTCCAATATGTTGCTTGGTCAAAGAAATACAAATATACTTGGCAAATTGGAGCTGTATTAAAACTCAGTAAATTCTCCACCATTGAAATCATTAATAGGACATAACAAATTTAACCACAAATTCTTTTAAAGTTCTTTAACTAACATGAATTGAACGTGCCCCTCTTTTCTCAGAAAACAACTGCAGGTTCATTATCTGATGAATAGACACATTGTGGATGAAATTTGTTAAAATGACTTAATCATTGATATACCATCATTATCACTTCCAAAATGTTTTCAAGTTTTTGAGACATAAATTATCACACGTGCTTTACAAAATACTCTGTTCCATTTATGACTGTATCAGGATAAGTATATTTCCTGTATCAGGAAATTTTCTATCATTACTCTAAAAAATTATTTAGTCCATTTTGACAAACATCTTTAGAAATATTTAGAATTGTTTAATAGAAAAATTGTCTTTAAACACCTGCTGTTATTTTCCTATTTATTAAAATATTTTTAAAGGAGTATTTGGGCCTTAATAAAAATATTAGTCATAACATCCTTCCCCTTTTCCTTCTAACAACCAAAATAACAAAAATATTTAAATTACTGACGTTTTTGAAAATAAATGTCTTCATGATATAAGTAAAAGTAACCATAATAAAAAGACAGTGATGAGACTTCCTTAGTGGCCCAGGGGTTAAGAATCTTCCTGCCAGTGCAGGGGACATGGATCTGATCCCTGGTCTAGGAAGATCCCACATGCCGCTGAGCAACTAGCCCGTGCACCACAGCTACTGACCCAGGGCTCTAGAGCCTGCGAGTTACAGCTACTGAAGCGTGTGCACCTAGAGCCTGTGCTCCACAACAAGAGAGAAGTCCCTACTCAGGACAGCTAGAGAGAAGCCAAGCATGACAAGGAAGACCTAGCACAGACAAAAACAAATAAACAAAAATTAAAAAAAAATTAAAGGTAGTGATAAATTGAAAACACACTTGCAACACACAACATAAACGTTCATTTTTGTGAGAAGAATTTACGGGGCTCCAAATAAAGAGTACAAGTGGATACATTAGGTATGAACTTAATTTTGTTTATAAGATTAAATCTTGGTGTTTTTTTTGGAAAGTCTTTTTATTTTATTTTTTTTTAACTTTACAATATTGTATTGGTTTTGCCATATATCAAAATGAATCCGGCACAGGTATACATTTGTTCCCCATCCTGAACCCTCCTCCTTCCTCCCTCCCCATACCATCCCTCTGGGTCGTCCCTGTGCACCAGCCCCAAGCATCCAGTATCGTGCATCGAACCTGGACTGGTGGCTCGTTTCATATATGATATTATACATGTTTCAATGCCATTCTCCCAAATCATCCCACCCTCTCCCTCTCCCACAGAGTCCAAAAGACAGCAAAAGAGACACTGATGTATAAGATTAAATCTTAGGCTTTGTTTCTTCTAGGGAAGTCCGGGGACTCGGAAAGAGTAGGAATGGGTGGAGGAGACTGTACTAGGGGTGGGGTGGGTACACAGTCAATATCGTAAGACCTTCAGTGGGACCCTTAGCCTAGGGTTAGAGGTCATGCTCCACCAACAGGAAACCTGTTAGCAGTCCTCACCAGAGTTAATGAGTCTGGGACAGAGGCCTTCTCCATGCGCTATTCAGGCCCTCAGGCCTCAGGGCAGGTGGGTGAGATGAGGGCCCAGGACAGTTTGGGGACTGTGTCCCACAGAGTCCTAGAGGCCTCGCCACGGGTGCCCACAGGCCAGATCCAGGCCACAAAGCTGCTGAAGTGAAAGTGAAAGTCGCTCAGTCATGTCTGACTCTTTGCAACCCATGGACTATACAGTCCATGGCATTCTCCAGGCCAGAATGATGGATTGGGTAGCATTTCCCTTCTCCAGGGGTTCTTCCCAACACAAAGCAGTGAACCTCTCCCCATTCCCTGCCTCCATGACCTATAAGCTGCAGAAAACGATCTGGGCATGGTCCCCAGAGCCTTGGGCAGCTGGAGGATATGACCCTGGCTACTAAGGAAAGAGTTTTCCAGCTCCTGTCTCTCCATTCACATTTCCACACTTGTTCCAGCACTGATTGGTTGTCCACCCCCAGGAGGTGGCAGGAGGTTAGGTTGGTGTGCAAGGGTCTTACACATCATTTTAGGCTTGCCTCTGTGGTTGGGACTTCTTTCAAAGAGAGTAATTATTGTGAACTAAAGATTAACCCAGTTGGAAATTGCTACAAGTGTGTCTCTGCAGCTTAAATG
>NW_011480445.1:19143-19387 GCF_000754665.1 Bison bison bison
GTTGGACAGTGGCAGTTGGACTCATCCTGTGCAGAGTCCAGTTAATTCTGAAGGTTGTGTGATGTGTGGTTGCCATGGTAATGTGGTGATACACATTCTGCATTCAGTGTGTTTGCGAGCTGAGAGCTTCATGTATGGTGGCAAAGAGAAATGGGTAACCTGAATTGTTTGGGAGGTAGGTTCCCACTGTTCCTCTGAAGGCTGTTCCTTCAAATGGGCTGTTTAACTTTTACTGATGAATTTT
>NW_011480446.1:0-599 GCF_000754665.1 Bison bison bison
ATTCTTGCCTGGAGAATCCCCATGGACAGAGCAGCCTGGTGGGCTACAGTCCGTGGGGTGGCAAAGAGTCAGACGACTGAGCACGCACGCACTTAGAATCAACTTGTTAAGTTTCATGAAAAATCCTGTTGGAACTTTGTTTGAAATTGCCTTGAATTGATAGGCAAATTTTTGGAACTGTGGACTTCTTTAAGCTAATGAATTGTTCTATATGTAAACATGGTATGTATCTCCTTTTATTGAAGTCTTCTTTTATGTCCTTCAGTAGTGCTTATAATATTTTCCACAAAGATCATGGGCATCTTTTGTTAAAAGTGTTACTTAAGTTAATACTGTTGCTTGTTAATATGACGCTTCCCAGGTGGCGCTAGTGGTAAAGAACCCTCTTGCCAATGCAGAAGACATAAGAGATACAAGTTCAATCCCTGTGTGGGGAAGATGCCCTGGAGGAGGGCACGGCAACCCATTCCAGTATTCTTGCCTGGAGAATCCCCGTGGACAGAGGAGCCTGGTGGGCCACAGTCTATAGAGCTGCAAAGAGTTGGACATGACTGAAGCGACTTAGCACTCAGCTTTTTTTAAATTATTTTTTTATTTTT
>NW_011480446.1:5171-6165 GCF_000754665.1 Bison bison bison
AACTTTTAAAATTTTAAGTCAATTTGTTATGATGATTAAATGCAATTATCTGAGGATTTATCATAGTGCCTGGCCTTTACTAGGCTTACAATAAATGCTAGCTCCCTATTCCCTTCTTATACTCATATCTAGTTAACTCTACCCCTGCTTTGAGCTCCACACAAATCCTCTTCTGCTACAGGCACATACATACTTGTTCATCCAATGGGTACTTGTTTTACACAGCTTACTATCATTGGAAAAATAAAATACAGATGTGATCCATTTCCCGAAAGAGCTTTAATCTAGTTGGGAATACAACACACATCAGATCAATAGACAGCAATGTATTTGCAAATGCTATGCTATAGTTCTGGGGAAGGGGGCTGGCAGAGGCATAAGAAAAGGTCTGGAAGTAAATACTGGATAGGAGGTAGACTACTGAAAAGGGAAAGGAGGGGTGAGTTAGTGACATACCTCTGGCTCTTCAGAGAGTTCAGAAGTAGACACAAATGCCTAGGGCAAAGCCCAGTAAAGAGTTCTTATTCTTCCTGTGAACAATATTTCATTAATGACAACTTTGGTCCAGGCACTGAGGTGGTTATATAGCTATGAGACACCTTTGTCATCCTCTACCAAGCATACCATCAGTAGAGGAAGCAAGATATGAGTGTAAGAAAAGTGGAATAGAATATGGTAAAATAGGATGCCTGCAGGCTGTAATTATTGGTTCTAAAGTTCCAAGGAAGGGGTGAACACTTTTTGTCAGTTCAGGAGGAAGGTCATGATTAGAAATATGGGGAAGATATTTCACTGATGAAAAGTGAGGGTGCTGTGAATGAAGCAAAGAGGAAGTGCAAAGGGAAGGATGTGAAGTATGGGGAAGGGAAGAGGGCTTGTGAAAGATAAAGTTTGAGAGGTAAGATCCTGATTGTGGAGGACCTGTAAGTTAAAGTATTTGAAGTTTATTCTGAGGACAATGAAAAGCCATTGAGGAGGTTAAAGTAGAACAATA
>NW_011480446.1:6265-7625 GCF_000754665.1 Bison bison bison
TTCTGGCCTAGAGAATTCTGGCCTAGGGTTGCAAAGAGTTGGCCATGACTTTCACTTTCACTTTCTTTCAATCATCCAGAAGTGCTTTTGCTTGTTTGTTATTACTAGTATACATAAAATTAGTAAATCCAAGCCCTGTCCTCGCAATATGCTCTCAAGATACCTTGGTTTTGGAGGATGAGGCACATTGTTTACAATGAAGCCCAAACAAGGAGTAGTAAAATAAATCAAGGTGATGAGGTCATATCACCTAGGCAAGGGCACTGAAAATTAAGGGTTATCTCATTCATAAGGAAAAGCAGTTGCTTCTAGAATGTGCATCTCTTGGGAACTTTCTTCAAGTCACCAAAGAGACAATGGCTTCAGAGTGGAGTAAGAAATTACCGGACCAGACTTTAACAACCTTGCTTCAGCTAAGCGGGGCTCCCGGGCATTGTAATCTAATGAAGTTGTTGAAAAGAACACACAGCTACTGTCAAAATCCTTAAAGATTCTAGACACTGTCAAGAACCCCTTTCTTAAAATACGTTTCTAAGAAAGTTTTGGCATTTTCATATGAGAAGTGGTATTTTCTGAGGTATCTGAGCAAGAGGCTAAAGTGACTGTTTGGAAATCTCTCCTTCTCCTTCCTGGGTCTAGTTTTAGGAGAAAGTGTTAGGAGTAGACCAGAGGGTGCAGTGGCCCTCCACTCCCGCCTGTACACTTTCTAAATGAATGGAATGACAGGACATTTCAGGGTATTTTCTTTCCTTCTTTCCTCTTTTCTTCCTTCCCTCCCTCCATTTCTTCCTTTTTTCCTTCCTTATCTTTATTTATTTCTTCCCTCTGAGTCTAAAATGTGTTAACCAAAGGCTCAATCTAAAGAAAATGTGTTGCTACTGACTCAGTCTCCAGTGTTCTTCTCTCAGTGCCTTGATGCCACATGTGTGTAGCACAAATCTAGGATTTTAGAGAAAGTGATCACTCCAATGAAGGTTGGAAAGGTAGTTAAACGTGAAAGCTCTAAATTCAGACAGACTTTGACAGACAGTCAAAATTATGACTCTATTCCATACTGGTTGTATATGTGTAATAAGCAAGCCACAAATTCCCTGACACTCCAGATAAAAATCACATTGTTGAACTCTGGAATATATAACACCAAGATGAACTCTAATGTAACCTATGAACTTTGGGTAATTATGATGTGTCAGTGTAGGCTCATCAGTAGAAACAAATATACAACTCTGGTGAGGAATATTGATAATGGGAGAGGCTATGTATATGTAGGGGCAGAAGATATATAAAGGGACTCTTTGTACCCTTTCTTGAATCTTGCTGTGTACCCAGTATTGCTCTAAAAATACAAAGTCTTAACTTT
>NW_011480446.1:10452-11047 GCF_000754665.1 Bison bison bison
GGTTGGGTAGAATTCAATACTATGACTTGCTAGCTGTTTGATCTTGGACAGTCTAGTTAACCTGTCTGAGCTTCCGTTTCCTCATTTCTACATGAGAGGACCAAATTTTTCCTATTTCATTAATTTATTGTGAAGATAAAATTCATGCAAAGCACTTAACATAGTATGTGGTACACACTAAGCACGTGATAACTTTTATAATAACTGGAAATCTCCTAGTTTGTTCAAACCACACTGAAGCCCCTTTGAGATTCTGCCACTTGCCTCCTTGAGAATCCCTCCCTAACTAAGCTCCTGCTGCTAATCATGATGTGATTTTCCAGTGTGTTGAGGGACTGAAAGGGTGAGAACTATTACTCTCATCTAACACTGTTTACAGGAGGGAGAAATTCAGAAATTGGGACATCAAAAGGGGAAGTAGTTTGCCCAAAGTTGCCCCAGGATTTGATGGAAGTGCCAGAACTCGAACCCAGGTGTTCTATCTGCAGCGGTCCTTCCATTTAGAGGAGGTAAAAGCCTCTGACCTCTCGCCTTCCAGAAACACAGAATCCATACCCTTATCAGAACACGGAGCAGCTTAGAAATTAAAAAGCTC
>NW_011480446.1:11147-12345 GCF_000754665.1 Bison bison bison
CAGATGGCTACGTAGCAGTCATAGGCCATGGAGGCTGAGGGGAAGAACTCAGTGACAGCAAAGATCATGAAGCAAGTTGTCTGGATCACTCAACCAGAGAAGGAGATGGTTTGGCAACCAGAGAAAAACTCCATCAACATTTTGGGGACTGTGACTGAAGAATAACAAAGGCAAGAAAGGACAGGTTGCTGAGGAAGAAATACCTGGGAGTGTGGAGTTGGGAGCACACCACAATGAAAGCAAAGAGGCCTAGGTTTCCAACCACTGTGACTGCGTAGATGAGGAAGAAGAGGGCAAAGGAGATGGGCCGAAGCTGAGGGTCATCGGTGAGGCCCACGAAGAAGAATTCACTGAACTTACTGGTGTTGCCTGCTTCCATTGAGCCACCACAATTCTGCAGGAGGAATATACAGGATGATAGTGAGACGCGTACAGCTCAGGTTCCTAGAGAGAGACCTGCAGGGTCTGGTCCTGGCTACCTAGCCAGGACGTGTTGTGGGTATCAACTGTGACATTTATTTCATCCTGACTCACCTATTTATTGCTACCCTCCAGCATATTGTACACAGTGTTTAAAGGCATGAGGAAGAAATATGGAGTCAGAAGAGTTGGTTTGAATCTCAGCTTTTGCCCCTCATGGTCTCTGTGACCTTAGGCGAGTGTCTTAACTTCTCTGAGCCTTCTTTGTAAATGGGGATAAAATTCCCATCTTGTAAGACTAGTTGTAAGGACTAAAGGTGATGGTAGGTGTATAGAAATTATCTAGCAAAGCATGGGAAGAAGAGCAGGTACACAATGAATCCTAATTTCCTTTCCTCTTCTACATCCTTATTTTTCCCAGTGCCAAACCGGCCCTCAGCTAAAGTTTAGCCCGAGCATAAAGTTAAGGACACAAATCTTAGATGTGGGAGGGACTCAACAAACTTACATTATCAGTTGTATGTTTTATGGACTGCAGGGGATGAGTGGAGGGGGAATAGAAAACAATATAATATAGAGGTAAGAGGAAAAGTTATGACCAACCTAGACAGCATATTGAAAAGCAGAGATATAACTTTGCCAACAAAGGTCCATCTAGTCAAGGCTATAGTTTTTCCAGTGGTCATGTGTGGATGCGAGAGTTGGACTATGAAGAAAGCTGAGCACTGAAGAGTTGATGCTTTTGAACTGTGGTGTTGGAGAAGACTCTTGAGAGTCC
>NW_011480446.1:16132-16968 GCF_000754665.1 Bison bison bison
ACCTGAGACATATGTGGCGGCCAGCTGCCTTGTACCGCATGGTTTCATTTTTTTCTTTTTTCTTTTAATCAGGCCAGATTTGGTTCTGTGCATTTGTTTTATTTTTCTATTCAATGCATATTTATTAAATATCTATCATGTGCTTGTCATTGTGCTAGGGCCTCAGAATACAGAATCAATATTACATTAATAATATCCCCTACATACACTCCACTCCCACTCCCCAGTACATGAACATGTGTGAGTGTGCTCACACACATACACATACAGTCTCTTCTTTGGAAGCAAAAGCAACTTGTCTCCTTTGGTGCTGTCTTATTAGCAACTTTGATAGAAAATACCAAGTTATGCATTTTAAGGGCTAAATTTAGCTATTGATTTTAAAGCAAGAAAATTGTTTAAAAAGTAGACTTTATGGACATGTGTCTTGTGGGCAGATTCATTTAATTCTGTTGCTTGGCTGTGCAGATTTTGGTAGTCATTTAAAGGAGAAAATTTTTTTTTTCTTGTTCAAATTAAATGGTGGGACATTTGGTAATATTTGAACCAGTTTATGAGCTTCTGCTCTGGTGTGATGGGCTGACTCCGTGTATTGAAAAGTGCTGTTCCCAAATTTAATTATCTTGGGGCAGTACACCGCATAGGGTAAAATGAGCTATTTTGTTCATCACGACTGCAGCCTTTGCTGAAATGGAGGTTATGGAATAACAACTTAAAGGCTAACTCATTAGAGCTCAGGGACGAATGAGGTAATGTGCCAGCAGACCAAATTGGTGCCTGAATGTTTTCATCTAGAGACCTGTATCTCTCTCTCATGTTGTGATATATTAATAGGG
>NW_011480447.1:0-1181 GCF_000754665.1 Bison bison bison
TCTCAACGAAGGTCCATCTAGTCAAGGTTATGGTTTTCCCAGTAGTCATGTATGGATGTGAGAGTTGGACTATAAAGAAAGCTGAGCACTGAAGAATTGATGCTTTTGAACTGTGGTGTTGGAGAAGACTCTTGAGAGTCCCTTAGACTGCAAGGAGATCCAACTAGTCCATCTTAAAGGAAATCAGCCCTGAATATTCATTGGAAGGACAAATGCTGAAACTGGAACTCCAATATTTTGGCCACCTGATGCGAAGAACTGACTCATTTGAAAAGACCCTGATGCTGGGAAAGACTGAAGGCAGGAGGAGAAGGGGATGACAGTGGATGAGATGGTTGGATGGCATCACCAACTCAATGGACATGAGTTTGAGTGGACAGGGAGGTCTGGCATGCTGCAGTCCACAGGCTCTCAAAGAGCTGGACACGACTAAACGACTGAACTGAACTGAACTGAGAGTTGGAATTGTCTAAGATGGTTAGGGTCTGTGTCCTCAGGTGTGACGTATTTGAGCTGTTTTGGGTTGCTCTCCAGGATGAGTGCTCTCTGAACTGTTCATGGATCTCTGCCCCAGGCATGAAGTCTCTGAACTATTTTGGGAGGGTTTTGTCCAGAGGGTTGGTCTCTGAGCTGCTCATGGATCCGCATATGAGAGTAGTCTTAAGAGGAAGGCTGGATGGACCCCACTCTGATGGGTCTTAGAAGTAGACCTGTGATATCACATTCGCTACGATTTCTACCATGCCTCCCTACAGAGATAAAAGTTTGTGGCCCCATCCTCAGGGAGGGCAAGTCATGTGCAGTACAAAGCAGCCTGCAGTAACAATACTGATAAGAACAGTACTTCCTGACGTGATAACCACCCCTGATAGGGGCCCTGTGAAAACACTGTGTACACACACTCACTCAGACAATCTGCCCAACCCACGACAAAGAGGCCATCATTTGCAGATGGGAGCCCAAGGCCCAGTGCAGACGGAAGGTCGCGGCTCATGAGGACAGGAGGAACTGGATGCAGGCTTGGGCTCCTTGGAGGAGGCAGGGAAGACTCAGCAGAACCCTGGCCAGGTAGTGGGGGAGGGAGGCATTGGTACAGGGCCCCAAGGACCCCATGACTGTCTCACTGTCAGGATATGTCTCTGTGTCTCCCCATCACACATCCAGCTTCTTACCTGATGTAT
>NW_011480447.1:3114-3750 GCF_000754665.1 Bison bison bison
GAGTGATGAACCATGGGCTAGTTGGGAGTCACTTTCTAAAATCTCAGTATTTCTTCACAAGGTGTGTGTATGAATTCTTTTGTTTATCTGAGAATTGGCTTTCTAGGTGAGGAAATATCATTGTGAGAGACTCCTTGTGACATGTTAAAAAAAAGGTTGGGAGTGAATGGGATTAAGGGCATTTTCCAAGTATTTCACACCAAGTGTTTGTTTAAGGGCACAGCAGTGGCCTAAAGGAACTGAACTGAGTGGTTGAAATACAGGTTTCAGTTACTGAAATGTGAAGAGACTCTTTCTGGGATGTGTGGTCATCCTAGCCTGTGGTCACAGGTAACTCATAAACTCATAGGATTTGAACCGTGTCTTCCAAATGTCTTTTGCTTTCTGCCCTGAAATGTGGTGGAGGCCTCACTTCCGGTGACTAAAGTTCCTAGGTAACAGTTCTCTGAGAAAAGTAGCTCTCTAGAAAAGAGCAGTGCCTGGGAGGCTGATCTAAAGTTTTAACATAGCCTGTGATGTAATTTTTGTTAGCTTCACCCAAGATATGATCATTCAAAGGATATAGACAGATGCACCTGCTTCTGTATCTACCATTGGATTTTTCAAATGAACATACAGTAAGCTTGGCCCGGTTTT
>NW_011480447.1:3850-6203 GCF_000754665.1 Bison bison bison
TTTGGCTGGCTGGCTGGTACAGGCACTGGGATCGCAGAGCTGGAACTGAGGCCGAGAGGCGTTTTGCCGTGCGCGGCTTTTTAGAGCATAGAATTGTTCTGCGATTTTTTGCTTTTCCCGAAGTGGTCGAATAGCTACCCTGCTTAGTGACGAGGTTTGGCGCAGTCGCTGGCTGTGCACGGTGACGGCGTTTCAGTCTTGTTCAGCTCTCGCTCAGTCTGGATCGTGTGGCAGCGCACGGTTATTCGCACAAATGCATGCAATTCATGTCCAGGGAGAGGTCTCTGAGTTTGCTGTCTCTCCCTGGAGAGTCACCTGTGTCAGGGAGCCTAGGCTTGTGTATCGCTACGTGTGGCAACACAGGTGCTGTTTGGGTACATTTGATCTCCTTGAGCCTTTGGGCGGAGTTGTGCGTGGTGGGATATTTGATCTGAGTGGATTTTGTGAGCCATAGTACAGAGCCCCTAGGATGCGTGTGCCCGTATTCCGGGGTGTGCATTTTTGGAGCTTTCTGGCATTTCAGTCCCTGGGTGTGAGATCTCTGTGTAGGCGTGTGCACCTGAGATTGTGAGAGCTCTGAGATTTTGATTCTGGGCCCTAAGTTGTGATGTCTCTGAGCTGCTATAAGGATGGGTTTGTCTAAAGGTGTAAACTATGAGCTGCTTGGGGATCTGTGCACAGGGTGCAGGGTTTCCATTTGTCTGGGGACTTTATCTAAAGGTTATATGATGTTCTTGCGTTATTAAAAGTTCTGTCTTTCTGTTTAGGGTTTTTGTATTAGATTGGTAAGTGTCGAGTGGTTTGGGAGTGATTCTCCATGATGTGAAGTATCTGTGCAGTTTTCATTTGTTTCCGTCTTGAAGACTTTGGTCTGTTTGGAGGGTCTTTGTCACAGTGTGTATGGTTATGGTCTCAGTTGTGTTTGAGGGTCTGAGACGAGTTATGTGCTCTCTGTGCAGAGATTCAGTGAGCTCTTTTTGGTGTCTCTGGGTATCTGAGCTGCTTGGAGTCTTTGTGTCAGAAATAAAACCTCTTATGTTCTTGGCTGTGAGTTCTCTGTCCGGGAACTGAGGGTTTGGAAGCTGGCAGACATGATTTCGAGGCCTTGAAACTCACATGCAGACTGTGTGTTATTGAGCATATCAGTTGTCTCCTGGAATCTCAGTATGTATCATAATTAATACAGGGGGGCCAGTGCACGTCTTGCAGGGTACCTGTGCATGTTAGCATTGTGTGCAAAGGGCCTGGCTTCAGACTATCCTTCAGCAAATGTTTTCTGAGCACCTGCCATATACCTGAGCACTATTGGAGGAGTTTGGGACAGGACAGAACTGACCAAGTCTCCTTTCGTAGACTTGGTGGACAGTAAATAAATCAAGGGTGGCAGGTGCTGTGAAGAAAGATAATGCTAGATCAGGGGAAAGGGTATATGTAGGTATGAGGTTATTTTATTCCAGGTAATGAGGGAAAGTCTCCCTGAAAGATGGCAAGTAAGAAGAGATCTGGAGGAAGTGAGGGAGCAGGCCATGGGGTTATCTAAGGGAAGAGCATTCCAGGCAGAAGGAACAAGAAATGCAACTGTCCTGGCATGGAAATCTACTTGGTGTGCTCCTGAATGTCAAGCAGTCCTGTGATGCACTGGGTTTGGCATGTAGCACTCATTGAAAGGGGTCTGGTTGCTGCTGTCTCTGTTTCGCCCACAATTTGTGATCATCCGCATTTCACAGATGAAGGACTGTAGGCTCCAACATGTGGCCTGTACCGTCTCTCCTACCTATCCCTGAAATTAGGAGTGAAGCCTTCTGGTCCATCATGAGAGAGAGAGAGAGTTTGAGTGTCGTAGCTGCAGGGATGTCACACTGAATGTCAGCCAAGCAGCAGAGATCAGTTATAATGTGGGAATCATGCCTCGTAACATTGGTACTCTCGATGGGGGGCAGGACTTAAGAAGAAAAAGGAACTGGGGCAAAGGACAGAGACAGGAAGGGAAGTTGGAGGACAATGAGGGGGAAAAAAAAACACGGCTGGCTTCATCACATTGCTTGGGTTTGGCCCAGTTCACGTTGATTGGCTGACTGTATTAGGACATATTCACCTTTTCCTGTCCCTACCCTTTCTTTCTCTTCCCTTTTTTGTGCCTGAGCAAGTCAGTCCTAAAGCCATTAGGTGTTGCCAGGCAAGGCATGTGTATGTGTAAAGGGGCATCCCTGCCTGGAGAGTCAGAGCCCAAGGTGGAGAGAAGGATATCCCTGGGGGTTGGGTGGGAAGGAGGCTAACTGCTTCCTGCATTCAAGCTTGAGTGAGGTGTGGAAGTCAAGGGCCAGGGATGGTTCTGCATAGATTGTGAGGAGGA
>NW_011480447.1:6303-9012 GCF_000754665.1 Bison bison bison
CTGCTTGTCTTTGGGTGTGCAGCTATCTGAGCTGTGACGCAAGGAGAGATTCCAGTGATGACCACCACGGCCAGGACACAGGCCATGTCCATCACCCTAAAAACGCCCAGGTACTGCCCCTTTCTTGTTTCCCCTCCCACACCCCAAACCCTGGCACAAGGATCTGTCCTCCTTCACTACATTTTGTCCTCTGCAATTTTAAAATTCCTTTCGTATTCTGAATAGAAGACCTTTCTCAGATCTGTGCTTCACAAACGTCTTTCCCCTAATAACAAATAGCTTCCCTTTTCATTACAGGAGACATGAGTGATGAAATGTACTTTTCCTCCCTGCACTCAGAGCCCAATGTTGTGTAGCCAGCAAGTGCCTGTGAGATTCTTCAGAAGTGAAAATAAATTCTGCTGTCTGTCAGCCTGTGCTCTCAGATAGCCCCCAGAGCTATATTTCTGCAGAAACCCAGGAGTCTTCTGCAGACAGAGGCACTTGAGAACAGGTATATTTATTGGAGTCTGAACTGGTGATCTCATCAGAGAGCTTCAGAGCTCAACCCATCTTGCAGGACTTGTCCCCTAGCTCCAAGGGAACTTTTCTTCTTGAAACTCAGAGGCATGAATTTAGTCAGTGTGGGCACGTTAAGCAGGGCTAACATGGCATTTCAAGGTTGTTCATCCTTTACCAGGTATCAGACCACATTCAATATATTTCTTTCTGTCACCTTAGTTACTCCTCCTTCAAAGACCCATCATTTTGGAAGATTTCAATCCTACTTGATGAGGTGAGAAAGCAGAGGACAGGGAAGTTAGGGGAATTGCTCAGAGTCACATAGGCCGCCAGAGGAAAAGTGACCCACGAACCTTGGCATCCTCCATTCAGAGCCCCCAGTCTTTATTTCTTCAGTAAATTTGCCATGCGTGTGTGCATGCTGTCACATCAGCCATGTCCAACTCTTTGTGACCACATGACTGTAGCCCACCAGGCTCCTCTGTCCATGGGGTTTTCCAGGCAAGACTACTGGAGTGGGTTGCCATGCCCTCCTCCAAGGGATCTTCCCGACCCAGGAGTCCAACCCACGCCTCCTGCAGCTCCAGCATTGCAGGAGGATGCTTTACCGCTGAGCCACTGGGGAGGCCCAAATTTCACATATGATATTATATTTGTTTCAAGTGCACAACAGAGTGATTCCATATTTTTAAACATTATGAAATGAATTGCTACGATAAGTTTGGTTACCATGTGTCACCACAGACATTTCTTACAAGATTATTGACTATATTTCCTGTATGTACATTCCATTCCCATGCCTTATTTTATAACTGGAAGTTTGTATCTCCTAATCCCTTCCCTGTTTTACACATCCCCCTACTCCCTCCTCCTCTGGTAACCACCAGTTTGTTCTCTGTGTCTCTGAATCTATTTCTGTCTTGTTTCCCGTGTTCTCTTATTTTATTTCTGAGGTTCCACATGTAAATAAAACTGCGTGGTATTTGTCTTTCTCTGTGTGCCTAGTTGGCATAACACCCTCTAGGTCCATCCATGTTGTCGACAATGACAAGATTTCATTCTTTTTTTATTGCTGAGTAATATTCCACTGTGTGTGTGTGTGTGTGTGTGTGTGTACCATTTCTTCCTTTTTGACTCATCTATCGATGGGCACTTAGGTTCCTTTCATATCTTGGCTCCCCTTGGCTGTAAATAACGCTTCAGTGAACAGAGGCGCACATATATGTTTTGTGACTAGTGTTTCTTCTATTCTTAAGAAAAATACCAAGAAGTGGAACTGCTGGATCATATGGTAGTTCTTGTTTTCAGTTTTTGAGGAAACCCTCATTGTCTCCATAGTGGCTGCACCGATATACATTTCCACCAACACCTCACGAGGGTTTCCTTTTCTCTACATCCTCCCCAACATTTCTTACTTGTTGTCTTTTTGAAAACAGCTACTTGACAGGTTGAGGAAGTACTTCACTGTGGTCGTGATTTTCTAATCCCTGAGGAGGAGATGTTGAGCATCTTTTCATATGTCTATTAGCCATCTGTATCTCTTCTTTGCAGACATGTCTATTCAGTGCTTTGCCCCATTTTAAAATCGGGTTTTTGGTGTTTTTCCCAATACATTCTATGAGTCCTTTAGCTATTTTGGATATCTACCTGTTTTCCGATGTATATCACTTGCTCATATCTTCTCCCACTCAGCAGGTTGCCTTTTTCTTTTCTTGACGGTTTCCCTTGCTGTGTAAAAGCTTTTTAGTTTGATGAACTCCCATTTGTTTATATTTGCTTTTGTTGCTCTTGCCTGAGGAGACATGTCAAAAAAACTATTGCTAAGACCTGTGTCAAAGAGCGTACTGCCTACGTCTTCTTCTAGGAGCTTTATGGTTTAAGGTCTAACAATTTCGTCTTTAATCTTCTGTTGTTGTGGTTTATTTTTGAATGTTGTGTAAGAAAGGGGTCCAGGTTTCCATAACCATTTATTGAAGAGACAGCATTTTCCGTGATGGATGTTCTTGGCTCCTTTGTCATAGACTAATAGGCCATATGAGCGCAGGTTTATTTCTGACACAGCATCCCCAATTGTACCCTCCATAAAGGCTGGGTTGAAGTAAGAAGACCCGGTGACTTCAGTGTCCATCCACAGCTGGTGGCACACCAAGTCTGGATAAGGTATGCCACTGTTGCTAGCCACAGTGCACTGGGGCAGGGATGGTCATC
>NW_011480447.1:9112-11001 GCF_000754665.1 Bison bison bison
AAGCGTGGGGGCAGGGACAGGGGGCTACTAGTACAAGCGGAAACAGAAGTGAAGAGACACAAGAAGAGCTCCCCTCTGGACCGTGCTTAGCTCTCTGTACATATACGCGTAATGAAGTCTTTGAGTACTCATAGCAACACTGTGCAGAGAAGGCACCTTAGTTACCCCTCCTTCAAAGACCCAGCATTTTGGAAGATTTCAATCCTAATTGATGAGGTGAGAAACCAGAGGACAGAGAAGTTAGGGGCATTGCTCAGAGTCACATAGGCCGCCAGAGGAAAAGTGACCCACAAACCTCGGCATCCTCCATTCAGAGCGCCCGCTCTTTATTTCTTCAATAAAGTTGCCATGCATGCATGCATGCTAAGTCACATCAGCCATGTCCAACTCTTTGCAACCACATGACTGTAGCCCGCCAGGCTCCTCTGTCCATGGGATTTTCCAGGCAAGAGTACTGGAGTGGGTTGCCATGCCCTGCTCCAGGGGATCTTCCCGACCCAGGAGTCCAACCCATGCCTCCTGCAGCTCCAGCATTGCAGGAGGATTCTTTACCGCTGAACCACTGGGGAGGGCCAAAGTTGACATATGATATTATATTTGTTTCAAGTGCACAACAGAGTGAGTCCATATTTTAAAACATTATGAAATGAATTGCTACGATAAGTTTGGTTACCATGTGTCACCACAGAGATTTCTTACAAGATTATTGACTATATTCCCTGTATGTACATTCCATTCCCATGACTTATTTTATAACTGGAAGTTTGTATCTCCTAATCCCTTCCCTGTTTTACACATCTCCCTACTCCCTCCTCCTCTGGTAACCATGTTTGTTCTCTGTGTCTCTGAATCTATTTCTGTCTTGTTTCCCGTGTTCTCTTATTTTATTTCTGAGGTTCCACATGTAAATAAAACTGTGTGGTATTTGTCTTTCTCTGTGTGCCTAGTTTTACTTGGCATAACACCCTCTAGGTCCATCCATGTTGTCGACAATGACAAGATTTGTTTCTTTTTTTTTTAATTGCTGAGTAATATTCCACTGTGTGTGTGTGGGGGGGTGTGTGTGTACCATTTCTTCCTTTTTGACTCATCTATCAATGGGCACTTAGGTTCCTTTCATATCTTGGCTCCCCTTGGCTGTAAATAACGCTTCAGTGAACAGAGGCGCACATATATGTTTTGTGACTAATGTTTCTTCTATTCTTAAGAAAAATACCAAGAAGTGGAACTGCTGGATCATATGGTAGTTCTTGTTTTCAGTTTTTGAGGAAACCCTCATTGTCTCCATAGTGGCTGCACCGATATACATTTCCACCAACACCTCACGAGGGTTTCCTTTTCTCTACATCCTCCCCAACATTTCTTACGTGTTGTCTTTTTGAAAACAGCTACTTGACAGGTATGAGCAAGTACTTCACTGTGGTCATGATTTTCTAATCCCTGAGGAGGAGATGTTGAACATCTTTTCATATGTCTATTAGACATCCGTATCTCTTCTTTGCAGAAATGTCTATTCAGTGCTTTACCCCATTTTAAAATCGGGTTTTGGGTGTTTTTCCCAATACATTCTATGAGTCCTTTAGCTGTTTTGGATATGTACCACTTTTGGGATGTGTATCACTTGCTCATATCTTCTCCCACTCAGCAGGTTGCCTTTTTCTTTAGTTGACAGTTTCCCTTGATGAGTAAAAGCTTTTTAGTTTGATGAACTTCCATTTGTTTATTTTTGCTTTTGTTGCTCTTGCCTGAGGAGACATGTCAAAAAACTATTGCTAAGACCTGTGTCAAAGAGCGTACTGCCTACGTCTTCTTCTACGAGCTTTATGGTTTAAAGGCTAACAATTTCGTCTTTAATCTTTTGTTGTTGTGGTTTATTTTTGAATGTTGTA
>NW_011480447.1:11101-15190 GCF_000754665.1 Bison bison bison
TTGACAGACAAAGAAAAAGCACTTGACACAGTTCAAGACCCATTCATGACAAATAAGTAAATAACTAAATCAATAAACACGGTCAACCATCTCGGGATAGAAGGGGTCGTCGTTGCCGTGTGAAGAACATCCGTGAGAAACATCCGGCTCTCGTCACATCACATCTAGTAGAGTCTGAGTGAATGCTTGCCTCTTGAGATCCAGACCAGGACAGGAGGTCTGCTTCAACCACCTCTATTCCACACTGACTGAAGGGTCTAGCCTGTGCACCGTGCAAAAGAAGAAATGAAATCATGGAGAAATGAGAAATGAAACCCATGTCCACACAAATACTCGTCCTTACATGTCTTTCACAGCAGCACTATCTGTAATCTCCAAATAGTGGAGCAGCCTAAAAGCCTGGCAGCTGGAGAGTGGTAATCAGAGTATTCTTAGCCATTCAGTGGAAGAGCACGGAAGGATGAAAAGTGATGAACTGCTTTCTGCTGCCTCATGGGTGAGCCTCCAAAGCACTGTGCTAAGTGAAAGAACCCAGACACAAAAGGCCACTTCCTGCAGGAGTCCATTGATATGAAATGCCCAGAAAGGGCAAATCTACAGAGACAGAAATTAGATGAGAGGATGCCTGGGCCTGCAGGTCCTGTTGGGGATCGACTGCTGATGGGTACACGGAACCTTTTAATGGTGCTGGCAGTGTTCCACAAGTGCACTGTGGTGGTGGTTGCACCACTGTGTGAAGTTACTAAAAGTCACTGCCCTGAAAGTGATGGGTGTGATTTGTGGTGTGTAACTATACCTCAGTAAAGCAGTTTAGGAAGGTACTGCAGATGTCCAAGTGAGACATATGGGAAAAGATATGCCATTGCTTTTTTTGTCAATGAGGAGCCCCTGCTCCTTCCACGTTCTGGGTCCGGCCTCCTCCACATGTGCTAGATGCTCCCTCTAGAGACAGTCGCTGTGCACGTCAGGATGGAATCCCCAGTGAGCACACACGTCTAGTGTGTCTCTGTGTTTACGCACAGACGCCCATTGTGTGCCCACAAGTCAATGGCTCTGGACAGGCTCCCAGAACCCACCCTGCATCTAAAATTCTACTTAGTTGTTTTCCCAGTCTTCTCAAATCACGTGGACCCAACTTCCGTTTCCCAGATTCAGTAATGGATCTTGGCCCTTAGCTCCAACCTCTGGTCACAGGAATACCTGTTAACCTGGTGCGAGGGCCCCTTCCTGACCTCAGCAACGCAGGAGGGATGCTCAGCAGAGCAGTAACCAAGACAACGGAACTCCATCCATCCTCCTTCTGCCGCCAGGACTGAGGTGCGTTCCCTCCCCATCCATCTATCTGCCTGAGTGTCTGGTAAGGAAGGGGACTTGGGGGCATAACACACCACTGAGTCATTGAAATTGTTCTAAATATGGCTGTGAATAAATATGTCAAAATACCGCTCAGAAGGGAAGACAATATTTTTAAAAAATTTTGCTTTAGTAGCAAACATGGCTCTTCAGTTCAGGATTCTATTTAAAACCAGGACGGGTGAAGCATCATGCGATTGTGCTTCTCAACCTAAACTATGCATCAAATCTCCCCTGGAGAGGCTTTAGAAGAGCTGATGCTGGCAGGACATCCACAGAGGGTCTAAAGTAGTAGGTCTGGAATGTGGCCCTGGCGTGAGCATTATCTGAAAAAGTTCTCTTATGAAAGCTGAGCTTGCAGCTGTGGAAACAGAACCCTTTCTTACAGGAGGAAATCGAAGATCAAAAATTTGCGACTCCTCTCTACAGCGAAAGCATGTTTTCATCATGACCCGCTATACTTGACAGCTATCTTAGGCTGAGGAAAGGGACAACTTGCCCAAATTAATACTGGTTTGAAAACTGACCTTGTGCTTGCTCTGCTGCGTGTTCCTGAATCCAAAGTTTTACAGTTGAAACCCTGCTGTTGTTAGTGAAACTCAGTACGTTTTAGTTCTTGTCAGGATCCCTTGTGCCTAGTTAGTTGAATACATTTCTAAAACACTGTGGAGATAACGTCATTCGACAGATCAGAATAGTGCATCAAAGATTAAAGATGGCTGAGAATTGTAGCTGCTGATGTTGATGTACGAGGATCTGCTGTCAGCGTATCTGCTGCCTGCGCTCAGTTGCCGTTTTAAACTGTTTCCTGTGTTATCAAATTAACTCCTGTGCTCAGATGAAGACCAAATCGGAACGGGATGCTTATTGGGAAAAATACAGTTAAGCAATCCCTTGTTTGGTGCACACCCATGAAGACCCACCTCCCTAAACGTTCCTTAGGGATCTCTTCCGGATATCCTTTGGCACATTCCCCAGCGATGGGCTTGCACTGCTGTGTCCTGACTCATCGTCTTGTTAAAGACAGGGCTTTCAACCTCTCAGGTGCATTACAGCGCCCGGGTTCTCTCGGAGATCCAAAAGAGGGTGAAGGCCCGAGCTCAGGACACCTTCAGAGCGTGTCTGCAGGAACAGGGCCTCTCAGAGGAACCCATCCCCACCTGTGGCAACAGGAAGATCTCATGTCAGCCTTTTCCAGAGCAGCTCCAGGGGAGTCATGGCACAGTGAAGATCACAGCCAGCAGCATGCCCGGGATTGTGGTTTAAGGAACTGGGTGGATGGCAGTGCCCATCCATGAGACAGGAAACGTTGGCCTGGGGCTACTAGCAGGCCTGCAGGGCTTATGGGACAACTGAGTGCAGATGCCCCATACATCTTGGCCTGTGGGGAATCTGGGGCCCAGCTGAGACGTTCTAGGTAGATTTAGTGATAGGAAAAGCCAACAGCATACAGGGGGATCCTGATGAAAACAAGTCAGATGGGTAAAAGCTCTGGGGGGTGACGTGGTCACCCAAGTATCATGTACGGAGTGGAAGAGCACAGGGCAGAGGTTGGAAACCAGAGGAAAACAAAGCCCAAGATTTAGGAGGGGATCAAAGTAAATGGACAGATAAGGAGACTTAGAAGTAATGGCCTGAGAAGTATGGGGAAAGCCAGGGTGGGCTGCTGTCACAGACTCTGACCAAGGAAAAGTGGTTTTGAAAACGGAATGTGTCTGTGGCCAGTACAGCACTGGGTACTATGGTTTGGCCCACGGAGCTCTTGGGAGACGTTAGCAAGGGGATGTTGTGTGGATGGGCACATGGCGGAGGAATCGAGAGGTAACCGGATAAGGACGGTCCTGGTGTCTATACTTTCAAGAAGCATGGCTTGAAAGGAACCAAAGACGCACGGTATTGGAAGTAGCGGGCTGTGTGCTTGCAGGGTGTGCTCTCCTCTCCTGGCTCCACCTGGTGATGCTGACCTGCACCGCCTGTGGGTGGGGGTGGTCAAACTTGCATTTTTGTCTCCCTCCTCTTGCTGTGGGCCCGGTCCTCCCTGGCTGACTGAGCCTCAGCCACCCTTCTGGCATGTGCAGACCCCTCTGAATCTGGGTCTGATCGTCCAGCCCATCCCCGGGCAGGGACGTCCACTCCTCAGCCTCAGCCGCAAGGTCCCCTAGGGCATTGCCTGATTAGGCTTCGTCTGGATTCAGCCCCTTTCCACATTTCTGCCAAGGGTGATGCAGAGCCCTCCCTTGGATCTCACCTGCACTGCAGCAGGAACCAAGATCAGCTCCAGAAAATGAAATTCCTAAACTGCAGCCACCCTTCTGCCCAAAGCCTCCGTTGGGTCATTGTACAGTGTGCCCCTGGAGTCCCAAGTGTGAATGGGGTGGAACCCTCCTTTCCCTGGTGTTCCTCTTCATTTCTTGTCACACCTCCCTTGTCTGAGCTCTCTCCCCTCTGCCTGCCACTGCCTCTGTGGGCCATTCCCCCGCTGTGACTGGGATGCTCTTTCCTTTGGCTTGTCTTTCATTTGACCCAAGACTTCCCAAACAATATCTAGGCGTAGAATGTGTACCTTGTCGAGTACATCTAGGAGACGCTATTGTCACATAAGCCCCACGCCCCTGAACTATAAAAAAACAGAGGGATAAAAAACACAAGAGTCAAATATGCCAAAGATGCCTGAGATGTTGTCTTAGATGAGCACTGAAGAGTGTCTGTGGGATCAGGAAGTATGGATATTAATGA
>NW_011480447.1:16322-16502 GCF_000754665.1 Bison bison bison
AAGAAGAGATAAGAAAGCCTTCCTCAGCGATCAATGCAAAGAAATAGAGGAAAACAACAGAATGGGAAATACTAGAGATGTCTTTAAGAAAATAAGAGATACCAAGGGAACATTTCATGCAAAGATGAGCTCGATAAAGGACAGAAATGGCATGGACCTAACAGAAGCAGAAGATATTAA
>NW_011480447.1:16602-20651 GCF_000754665.1 Bison bison bison
CTTCCTTTCTCTGGTCCTTACGGGCATCCCCCTTAACTTTCGCGTCCACGCTGTCCAGTCCTCTGCGGGAAAACCCAGCAGAAACGATGAATTTTCTTCCGGGCTTGCGGCGTTTTGGTTTCTGTAGCCTGCAGGTGGCAGTGTTGCTCCACAGTGTCGCCGGGCCGGTTTTTTCCTCCGCCCTCGCGCTTTAATAAAATAACAGGAAGCTTTTGGCCACAAGAAACAGCTGGTTTGGTTTTATTTTGTTTTCCTCCGCTTGTGCCGGTTGGCTGATTCAGACTGCGTCTGAGCCCTTCAGAGAACCCGTTGTGAGAACTTTCACCTGACCCACTGACACTTAAAAATCCAACAACATAATATAAGCTGACATAGTGAATGTAGTGGAAGGAGTGGTTACCCTTGTCTTGCTTCCCATCGTTGAGGAATTCCTGTATGTTTAAAGAGAACTTTATTATGACAGTGAGTTTTGACTTCAAAATCATTACGTGAAGTGGAAGTGAAAGTGGCTCAGACGTGTCTGATTCTTTAAGACCCCTTGGACTGTAGCCTGCCAGGCTCCTCTGCCCATGGGATTCTCCAGGCAAGAATAATGGAGTGGGTTGCCATTTCCTTCTCCAGAGGATCTTCCCAACCCAGCGATTGAATCTGGCTATCCTGCACTGCAGGCTGACTCCTTACCATCTGAGCTACCTACAATAATAACATGATGGGGACAAGTGCCAAGCTAAGATCCTGCTGGGTAGTTGATGCTGGACACCACCCAAGAAGCAAATGCTACTACTGCCCTCACTTTATGCCTTTGGGACCTGTGGCACACAGAGGAAGAGTCAGCTCTCCAGGTTCTCAGGGTTCCTCAGAGATGTCCCTATGTTCAGGTCTCAAGGCTGTCAGATTGTAGCTTGCACACTGGTTTGCAGGATACATTCCCCTCCCCAGTGGAAGAGTGAAAGAAAATGCTCACTGGGATCGAGGGTAAGACAGCCTGCAATGCTGCGGAAGACTGACTACAGGAGAAGGGGATGACAGAGGACAAGATGGTTGGATGGCATCACTGACTCAATGGGCAGGAGTCTGAGCAAGCTCTGGGAGATGGTGAAGGACAGGGAAACCTCCTGACGTGCTGCATGCAGTCCATGGGGTCGCAAAGAGTCGGACACGGCCAACGGACTGAAAACCAACAATAACATTTATTACAATGAGACACTAAGTGAAAGGGGGTGGAGAGGGAAACTACATAGAAAACGACTCATCCATTCTATCAAGATTATGACATGATAACACATTTATAATGCAAAGCACCTGGAAGTAATCAGCTGTTACAGAGTACAAGTTGCTCAGCTCACTGCAAGGTGGGTCCGGAAGGGACTTTAATCCAGAGTCGACTGACAGAGAAGAGGGCAGGGTAGTGACCCAAAATAACCATCTTGTTGGGGCCAGGTTGGACAGGACCCAGACATCACGGATCAAGTCCTTCAGTGGAGAGTTCCAAGCAGTTTCGGGGAGAAATCTCCCAGCAGACACAGGCTGGGAGACTGGCACTGACCTCACTGCTCCCCGGGGCAGGCCCAGAACCAGCCCTCAGCAACCCCGGATATTCCTGGACCTCCTGACTTCTTGCCCGCCTCGCTGTGGTTCTGTGGGCGGGTCGAGCGGAACTCGCGCGGTCCAGGGGCGGTTGGCCCGGGCCCCTTTGAGAGGTTCCCTTTCTTTCTCTGGTCCTCAGGGGCATCCCCCATAAGTCCTCTGCCCGAAAACCGAGCGGGAAGGATCGATTTTCTTCCGGGCTTGCTGGCAGTTTGGTTTCTGTGGTCTGCAGGGGGCAGTGTTGCTCCGCGGAGCTCCTTGCCCGTTTCTCCCCCGCCCGTCCGGTTTGAAAAAAGGTCTCAAAGCCTTTTGTGGTAATTGGCGGCGGATTTTCTTTCTGTGCTTGTGCCGGTTGGCTGGCTCGAAGTGCTGAGGCAAATGCTGAGACACACATTAAGCAAACTGACAAGTTAACAACAGAGAGAAAATGTTAAGCAGGTCAAGGGAAAAGTAGCAAATAACATCGGAGGGAATCCTAATAAGATGAGGAGCTGATTTCTCAGCAGAAACTCTGCAGGCCAGAAGGGCGTGGCATGATGTATTTAAAGTGGTGAAAGGGAAAAACCTACAAACAAAAATACTCTACCAAGCAAGGCTCTTCTTTCAGATTCAACAGAGTAATCAAAACACAGGCAAAGGCTCAGAATTCAACAGTACCACACCAGCTTTACAACAAAGACTAAGGTAACATCTCTAGGCAAGAACAAAAAGAAAGACCAATGGAACACAATAGGAAACCCAGAAATAGACCCATGCACCTGTGGGGCACCTCATTTATACCCAAGGAGGTAAGAATGTACAATGGAGAAAAGACAGCATCTTCAGTAAGTGGTGCTGTGAAAATTAGACACTAACATGTAAAAGAATGAAATTAGAATACTTCCTAACACAAAAGGGGGGAGGGACTCAAAATCAATTAAAGACCAAATGTAAGGCCAGATAGTATAAAATTCTTAGAGGAAGACATAGGAAAGGCTCAGAGAAATTAGTCTCCTGTGGTACTGTGTAAAAGAGTCAGACTCGACTAAGCGACTGAACTGAACTGAACTTGCTGTGTAAAATACTGTAAGTATAATTAGGTCCCATTTCTTTATTTTTATTTTATTTCCATTAATGGAAAGAGAATATTGCTAAATTTTTTGTTAGAGTGTTCTGCCCATGTGTTCCTCTAAGAGTTTATAGTATCTGGCCTTACATTTGGTCTTTAATTGATTTTGAGTCCCCCCCCCCCCTTTTGTGTTAGGAAGTATTCTAATTTCATTCTTTTACATGTTACTGTCTAATTTTCACACCACCACTTACTGAAGATCCTGTCTTTTCTCCATTGTACATTCTTACCTCCTTGGGTATAGAGGAAGTTCCCCACAGGTGCATGGGTCTATTTCTGGGTTTCCTATTGTGTTCCATTGGTCTTTCTTTTTGTTCTTGCCTAGAGATGTTACATGAGTCTTTGTTGTAAAGCTGGTGTGGTACTGTTGAATTCTCTGAGCCTTTGCCTGTGTTTTGATTACTCTGTTGAATCTGAAAGAAGAGCCTTGCTTGGTAGAGTATTTTTGATTGTAGGTTTTTCCCTTTCACCACTTTAAATACATCATGCCACGCCCTTCTGGCCTGCAGAGTTTCTGCTGAGAAATCAGCTCCTCATCTTATTAGGATTCCCTCCGATGTTATTTGCTACTTTTCCCTTGACCTGCTTAACATTTTCTCTCTGTTGTTAACTTGTCAGTTTTGCTTAATGTGTGTCTCAGCATTTGCCTCAGCACTTCGAGCCAGCCAACCGGCACAAGCACAGAAAGAAAATCCGCCGCTGATTACCACAAAAGGCTTTGAGACCTTTTTTCAAACCGGACGGGCGGGGGAGAAACGGGCAAGCAGCTCCGCGGAGCAACACTGCCCCCTGCAGACCACAGAAACCAAACTGCCAGCAAGCCCGGAAGAAAATCGACCCTTCCCGCTCAGTTTTCGGGCAGAGGACTTATGGGGGATGCCCCTGAGGACCAGAGAAAGAAAGGGAACCTCTCGAAGGGGCCCGGGCCAACCGCCCCTGGACCGCGCGAGTTCCGCTCGACCCGCGCACAGAACCACAGCGAGGCGGGCAAGAAGTCAGGAGGTCCAGGAATATCCGGGGTTGCTGAGGGCTGGTTCTGGGCCTGCCCCGGGGAGCAGTGAGGTCAGTGCCAGTCTCCCAGCCTGTGTCTGCTGGGAGATTTCTCCCCGAAACTGCTTGGAACTCTCCACTGAAGGACTTGATCCGTGATGTCTGGGTCCTGTCCAACCTGGCCCCAACAAGATGGTTATTTTGGGTCACTACCCTGCCCTCTTCTCTGTCAGTCGACTCTGGATTAAAGTCCCTTCCTGATTCACCTTGCAGTGAGCTGAGCAACTTGTACTCTGTAACAGCTGATTACTTCCAGGTGCTTTGCATTATAAATGTGTTATCATGTCATAATCTTGATAGAGTG
>NW_011480448.1:0-367 GCF_000754665.1 Bison bison bison
AATATAAATTTATTTATTTTAATTGGAGGCTAATTACTTTACAATATTGTGTTGGTTTTGCCATACATCAACATGAATCCGCCACGGGAGTACACGTGTTCCCATCCTGAACCCACCTCTCACCTCCCTCCCCATACCAGCCCTCTTATACAGAGTGAGTAAGCCAGAAAGAAAAACACCAATACAGTGGATTCATTTTGATACTTGGCAAAACTAATACAATTATGTAAGGTTTAAAAATAAGATAAAATTAATTAAAAAAAAAAAAGAAAAACACCAATACAGTATACTAACGTATTATATGAAATTTAGAAAGATGGTAATGATAACCCTGTATGTGAGACAGCAAAAGAGACACAGATGTATA
>NW_011480448.1:1632-8824 GCF_000754665.1 Bison bison bison
GATCACATTAAACTTTTTATTGCTTTGTGTAGTATGGACATTTTCAAAGAAGGAAATGGCAACCCACTCCAGTGTTCTTGCCTAGAGAATCCCAGGGACTGCGGAGCCTGGTGGGCTGCCATCTATGGGGTCGCACAGAGTTGGTCACAATTGAAGCTACTTGGCAGCAGCAGCAGCAGCAGTAGTATGGACATCTTAGCAGTATTATTACTTATAATCCAAGAACATGGAATATCTTTCCATTTCTTTGAATCATTTTCAATCAGAAATATAATTTTTACTGTTTAATGTGTTTTGGGTAATGATGTATTACAATTGCATTTTAGATTTCAATGGAATTCATTTCAAAAATTCATCTATTTAATGAGCACATGACTACTGTTACAGATAGTTTAAAGATATAAACTTTGAAATAGACAATTCTATCCTTTTAGCTTCCCTGGTGAAAGACAGGGAAACTATTTTTTTTTAAATAGTAATAAACTATTTTTTAAAATAAACTATTTTAAAAAATGATAATAAACTCTTATTTTATCTTACAAATGGAATCAGTTTAGTTCAGTTCAGTCATTCAGTGTTGTCTGACTCTGCGACCCTGTGGACTGCAGCACACCAGGCATCCCTGTCCATCACCAAATCCCAGAGCTTACTCAGACTCACATCCATTGAGTCCTGATGCCATCCAACCATCTCATACTCTGTCATCCCCTTCTCCTCCCGCCTGCAATCTTTCCCAGCATCAAGGTCTCCTCCAGTGAGTCAGTTCTTCGTATCAGGTGGCCAAAGGATTGGAGTTTCAGCTTCAATCAGTCATTCCAATGAATATTCAGGACTGATTTCCTTTAGGTTTGACTGGTTGGATCTCCTTGCTGTCCAAGAGACTCTCAAGAGTCTTTTCCAACACTACAGTTCAAAAGCATCAATTCTGTGGTGCTAAGCTTTCTTTATAGTTCAACTCTCACATCCATACATGACTACTAGAAAAACCATAGCTTTGACTAGATGGAATTTTTTTGGCAAAGTAATGTCTCTGATTTTTGATATGCTGTCTCTGTTGGTCAGGGCTTTTCTTCCAAGGAACAAGCATCTTTTAGTTTCATGACTGCAGTCATCATCTGCAGTGAATTTGGATCCCAAGAAAATAAAGTCTCTCACTGTTTCCATTGCTTCCCCATCTATTTGTTATGAAGAGATGGGACTGGATGCTATGGTCTTAGTTTTCCAGTGTTGAATTTTAAGCCAACTTTTTCACTCTCCTCTTTCACTTTCATCAAGAAGCTCTTTAGTTCTTCACTTTCTCCATAAGGGTGGTATCATCTGCATATCTGATATTATTGATATTTCTCCCAGCAATCTTGATTCCAGCTTGTGCTTCCTCCAGCCCAGCGTTTCTCATGATGTACTCTGCATATAAGTTAAATAAGCAGGGTGACAATATGCAGCCTGGACATACTCCTTTTCTGATTTGGAACCAGTCTGTTGTTTCATGTCCAGTTCTTACTGTTGCTTCTTGACCTGCATACAGATTTCTCAGGAGGCAGGTCAGGTGGTCTGGTATGCCCATCTCTTTAAGAATTTTCCACATTAAGATGGGCACCATAAAGGGCAGAAATGGTATGGACCTAACAGAAGCACAAACTGAATAATGAATGCGTAATTCATGTCAAAGGAGACTATGAACTATTTAAAAAGATTACTTCTAGAAATAAATTCCTAAAATTCTTTCTCAATATAGTAAAATGACTTTCTTTATGCCCCTCTCAATTTCTAGAACATATCCTTGAGCAAAGTGAGGGTTTGGTCATTCTGAATGTGTTAAATGTGTGTGTGTGTGCTCCTTTTATATTTATGTTCCATATGTGTCTTACTGTTCTGTATTTGTATGTATTAGACTAAGAATAACTTTGATTTTTACAAACAATATTTTAAATAAAGTGAATTCTCTCTTTTTTTAAAAAAATAATTACATAGATCTTCTCATTTTATTTTTCAGGGGATCTTCGAAAAATATATGGTAAATTTTTCTGACACTCTCTACCCCATTAACCTATAAATAATTGTAACGTTGTCTGCCTTTCTCTTTATATTTCATTCATTGACTCATTTTTCTCCCTTCACTTACCAATATTTTATATAGACTACAACCCTTGTAATTTTTTCTGTTTGTTTTAAGTAATTCCATCTCTTCCCATTCCTTGGTTTCGTTGGATACCTTATATTTCTGTAAACATTAGCTTTAAAAATATTCATATGTCCACAGGAACTTGTTGATTTTATTTCGATTTTTGTAAAATTGAGGTATGTTAGGCTGATCACCACATCTCTTCCATCCTGTGTATGTTCTCATGCAAATAACTACTGATGTAGAATTTCTATGACCTGTCAAGTTCAAGGGACAATATCCATACAATTGATACTGACCCAAAACTTAAGTGAAAAGAAAACTCCGAATTTGCCAAGTAAAGCTTCTCCACCTTCTGCGCCTCCAAAGACTATAAATTCTGATGTCATTCATTGGTCAAGTGTGAGCTCTAAGCTAACTCTCCAATAAACCTGGATCTTATTAACCATTTGTTCTGAGGTTAATCAGTGTTTTACCTAATATTTTGTTTTCTTTCAAAATTGCTAGTTTTTGAAAGCTGCATTTTTTCTTAACGTGTTTAAGAATTTCCCAGAAGGAAATTAAAGAGCCTTAAAGAAAGTTCATTTCATAACATATTTCTCATTAATGAAATGTTGTGTTAGTGAAAAGAATAGTGATTTTTCCTTGGAAACTTTTAAAAGAGTTTTTCAGAAAACGTAAATTTGTATACTAAGCTTTTACCACCTGTATTCTCTTGATATTTTTCGTTTACATTTTTATTTCAGTGAAATTGAACTTAACGAGATACCTCTTTATATTTTGTAGGAGGCTAAACGTGCCTAAGTCTCCATTAACTCATATGTAGAGAAGGGTCCCTTTATTGTTCGTTTCCTCATCACTTTTAAAATATATCTCCAGTATGTCTGTTAATGGTATTAAAATATATATATTTATTTTTATGTAGTTAGAAGGACTAACACAATACTAAAGGCTGATACTGCTTAACCTGCAGGAACTCGTAATCTGTCTCTTATTGGGCTGTTTCCTATTGTATATCCATTTGGGAAAAGAGTGTATGAAGTTTAAATTGTATGATTTCTCATTAGTGAGATGGACATGAACCATATGGTTTGGATTCTTATATGTCTTTCAGTTTGAATCTAAGAGAAAACCAAGGAAGCATGAAAAAAATATTTGACCTCCTCCTTCTCTTTCTGCCATTTTCTTCTTAATTTAAACGTATAGTTGTTTCCTTTATTATATTCCATTAATAAATTGAAGATGGAAAAAGGCATGTCTCACAGCATATTTCACTGTGAACCTAAGTGAGCTCTCATGTGTTTCTCATAACTTTGTCTTCAGCACTGAATTATCATCTTCCTCAACACCATCGTGCATGTGGCTTACATCATGCGTGTGCATATGGTTTCTCTTGTGATTGTCTTTCCAAATGAAGCCTGCCTTCTGCCTTTGTTATTCAATTTCCCTCATTACTTCTTCTGTAATTTCTTTTCTTGATACAATCTAGGCAGACATTTCCTTTGGGTTAACTAAATTTTAGCAGTTATACATTTCAAAAGTCTGCATTTTCAAGATTCTGAAGTATGAATTTTTCCAATATATGCTCAGTCATTTGCTTTACAACAGTTTAACTGTCATTTAGTACTTAAATCCCTTCTTTCATTTGATTCCATTAAGAAGTACTTCACTTAGGTATTATTTAAAATAGAAATTCCTATTATGAAAGTTTATGTATTCATCAGTTGATAAAAATGTGAATAGAATTATCCAGGAAACAACTCCTGCATTTCCTTTGCAACACTGGCCAAAGATGTTAAGTCAATATTTGTGTTTTCAAAGGCATCTTAGGTATTATAATAATGAAGTGGACACCATCTACTATGTAACAACCCAAAGAATTTGTTAGTACTAATAACCCTAATGGATAAATAATTAATAATAATAAATAATATACTTAATAAATAAATCAAATATTCCTAATACCAAATCACTTGTTATGACAAAACAGCAAAAAAGCTAAAGAATATATATACATATATATATATGTATAATTTTATTTAGTTAGCTTTTGGCTGTGCTGGATCTGCATCGTCGTGCGGGCTTTTCTCTAGTTGTAGAGAGCAGAGGCTACTCTCTAGTGGTGGTGTGTGGGCTTTTAATTGCAGTGACTTCTCTCTGTTGCAAGCAGAATACAAGCTCTAGAGTGTGCAAGCTTCAGTAGTTGTGGCACGTGGGCTCAGTAGTTGTGGTTCCCAAATTCCAGAGCACAGGCTCAATAGTTGTGACACATGGGCTTAGTTGCTCTGTGGTATCTGGGATCTTCCTGGGCCAGGGATTGAACCCATGTCTCCTGCATTGGCAGGTAGATTCTTTACCATGAAGGCACTAGGCACTAGGGATGCCCAAGAATATTATTCAAATATAAACTTCAAAACTATTCTTTTAATAGTTTTTTCTTAAGATGATTTTTTTATTTTTGATTCCTATTCCTTTATTGACAATGTGAGATGTCATCCCCTATGTGTGTGATGTCTGTCTGTGTATCTGCATAAATTTTGTTTCTTGGTTTTCCATTTTCATGATATTGACCTTAAACTTTTCATTTTTTTTTTTTGAAGAACCTCAGGAAACAAAGAGTAAGTATTTCAAAAACTCGTTATTCACAAATCCCTATTACATGACTGAATTGCTTGCACCCTTATCTTTCCAGACTTAATGCTTTTCCTTGTCTTGCCCTTCTCCTGGATGTGTACATTTACAGATTTTATTTATAGACTTCCCCGTAGAAAGTTCTCTCCATTTATGTTCTCAACCTAGAATATATTTCAATTTCTTTACTGTTATTTTGTATCATTTATTTCCTATTAACCTTGTCTTTATTTTTTCTATTTTTTTGGTGATTTGTTATAAGGCTCACTGAAAAGTTTATGAGATGAAGAGCATTAGATTAGGACTCCACTTTGTGTGTCTCCCAGGACACCTCCCTAGTTAGCATCTCTATCACATTCCAATTTCACCAGTCCACATTTAAGCAAATGAGACTTTCCCAAACCTGCAGAGTTGAGAGAAACTGCCCACAGAGTGCAGTTGCTGTGTCCCTTCAAAGCCTGTGTGTATTCTGATATTCTTCCTTCATCCATAAACTTGAGGCACATTCTTCCACTGAGCTTGAGTATCTTATCCAAACTCTCCTGAATTTAAGATTTCCAATATTATATTTGTATCTCAGGAAATGTTCACTTGTTTGTATTCTCTTTCAAGTCTCAATTTTTGATGTAAAAGATAATGAAACCATTGTCCTGGGAAGTCACTGAGAATTTTTTTTTCCAAAAGTGGATAAAATTTTAATAATTTTGGTATCCTTTAAAGACAGTTTTCAGTGACAATTTTTATTTCAAATAAAATTCAACTCAGTAATATCAAATAAATGTATTTGACAGGAGTTAAATGACTACTCTTACAGGTAAATTTGTGGACAGAGGGACTCGGTCCCTCCTCATGTCTTTTCAAGTACCTCTCTTACAAATGAGTTTTCTTTGTTGTCTGCATGTTCTTAAAAAGGACAATGGAGTAAGGCAAGACCAATTATTGAAATGACTTTTATCACTGAGGGCAAGCTATGCTATCTCTTTCCATGGTGTCATTTTCAATCTTATTCTTTTTGGAACCCGGGCATATATGGAAGTGCAACATGAAAAAAGTGAAAAGTGAAAGTGTTAGTCACTCATCATGGCCTGCTCTTTGTGACCCCATGGACTGTAGCCCAGCAGACTCCTCTGTCCATGGAATTCTCCAGGCAAGAATACTGAAGTGGATAACCGTTCCCTTCTCCAGGGGATCTTACCAACCAGGGATGGAACATAGGTCACTTGCATTGCAGGCAGATTCTTTACCATCTGAACCACCAAGAAAGAGTGTATTTCCCTCTAAGTCGTGAAATGGGCTTTGAATCTCATGATTTCGATTTTCAGAAATGAGTATTGTTTAGGCCCCACAGAAAACGATGGCAGTGTTTGAAAAATTAGTCCTCCTCCATTCCTGACATGTTACTTCTTTTGGGGTGAATTTTGTATTTGTCTTTTGACTGTCAGTAACTGTTAGGCAATAAAAGGGAAGATCTTGTTAATGTATTGGGTACATTACTTTCTAATGTACTACACCTGGGTGTTGAGTCGTAGTTTCCTCTGTCATTGAACGTTTGTCTTCAATGCTCAATCATTATCTTCCTCAAAGTCAGGATACTAATATTCTTCTATAATCTGTCTCATCTTTTTGTCACTCAATTTCCCACATTCTGTGATTTGTCCTGGTGCAATCTCTCTTAGGTATAGCAGTAACGAAGTTGACTGCATCTATGTAGTAAAAGCACAGGTGTTTATTAGAGCTAGTAAGCCAAATAATAACACGAGTAGTGCATTCAATATAGGTAAAGAACATTTCTTTAACTGAAAACTTTAGAATTATTGTTTAAAATTTTTCACAATTAATACAATACTTTTATGTTTTATACTTATTTCCCTTTGGAGAATCTTAACCAAGTGAGCTCTAAGCCAGTGTGTGTGTGTGTGTGTGTGTGTGTATCTGCATTTGGATACTTAAAATTTAAATATGACTTTTACAATAAATTTTGTTTCTTGGTATACCATTTCCATGATATTGCCCTTAAATTTCCCATTTTATCTTTCTAAAGGACCCCAGAGGAAAAATGGTAAGTATCCTAAAACTTATTTCTCACAAACTTCATTTACATGAGTGATTTCTTGAGGCTTGACATTCCCACTCTCATAATCCACATGCTTTCTTTGTATTGTCCTATTGTTGAATGTCTACCTTTACCTCTCCAATGTTACTTAGAGATTTCCCCATAGAGAGTTCACTTCATTAATTTCCCCTTCAAAATTCTATTTCAATTCCTTTTCCATTCTATATCATTTCATTTCTATTTAATTTTTATCTACTTTTAGCAATTTGCTATAGGCTTACTTAAAAGTTAACGAGATAAAGGATATCAAGTTGAAAGGAAGTGGACTCCATCTTGTTTATCTGCCAGGATGCATCTCAGTTCCCATAGCTCGAGCCCACACATAG
>NW_011480448.1:10111-10397 GCF_000754665.1 Bison bison bison
GTTACTTCATTTTGTGAATTGCCTATTAGTTCCTTTGACTTTGTTAGTAAATGTTAGGTGAAAAAAGGCAAAGTTCATTAATGTATTTCCCTGTGGATCTAGACATGGTTTCATCTGTTATTGTACCTTTGTCATCAGTGCTCAATCTCCATCTTCTTCAAAGTCAATATGCACACATTCTTGTATGATTTTGTCTCACCTTTCTGTCTTTATAATGTATGTTTGCTATATGGACTATTTTTTTCAGTTTTCCCTATTTATAATTCTGTGATTTCTCTTGTTGTTT
>NW_011480448.1:10822-12495 GCF_000754665.1 Bison bison bison
CTCCTGAGTGTATATGCATATTCCATATGTGTTTTCCTGTTTTGTGTGAGTGTGAATAATGGAAAATATATTTATAACTTCAAAAGAGTCCATAAGATTAATTTATCTTTGTTTCTTTTCATATTTGCCTGGACTCTTCATTTTATTTTTTAGATGATCATGGAAAAACATTTGGTAAGTGTTTCTAACATCCTTTGCCCCAACACCCTTTAAATGATTGCTCATAATTCCCTGCCTTTCTTACCATGCTCATCTTTCCCCTCTCCCATCTCCAACCTTTTAGATATGGACTACCCCCCTATTAGTTCCTTTTATCTCTTTTCCCTATTTCTATCCCTTCTCATTACTTGCTTTTTTTAATGTATCTTTTCTTCTCTCTAAACATTAGGTCTTTTTTCTTTTCCTCCTTTTCTGTCTCCAGAGAATTGACTAGCTTTGGTATATTTGTAGAGATAAGTGATATCAGGTTGATCACTACATTCTTTCAATTCTAAATGAATTTTCCTACAAGTGACCACAGATGTAGAATCTCCGTGACATTTCAAACTCAAGGGATAATAGCTATGTGACTAACTCTGAGCCAAAACTTATGTGAGCAGATAACTCCATATTTGCTGAGCAAATTTTGTCTACCTTATCCTCTTTAAAAGACTAGAGTTTCAGATGTCATTCCTTGGCCAATGTGAGCTCTAAGCCTAAACTCACATTCACATTGACCACAAGACCTAATTGTTCTGGGTATAGACGTGTTCTACCAAATATTGTATGTTCTTTTTAATAATTTCTAAATTATTAGGTCTGCAAACTGAACATTTTCTCATTGTGTTTATGATAATGTCACCTGTTAACAAAAGGTCACCTAATACTGTATCATTCAATAATGAAATGTTATGTTAATGAATTGAGAAGCAACTTTCCTTAGAAATTTTCATAAAACATTAAGTCAAAGCCTAAAATTTTGCCTCAGGTATCCACTTGATATTTTCATTTACATTTTGTTTCAGGGGAAATAGAACTTTCCAAACTATCTCTTTACAGTTGTAGGAGGCCAGAAGTGGTTCATACTACAATAACCATATGTATAGTAATGTCTGGTTTTATGTTAAGAAAAGCACATGTTTCAAAGGTAAACTTCATAAGTATCATTTCAATGCTTTTACCCCATTAAGACACAACTTTTCCTGCTTAACACTGTAATCTTCTGGAAGAATAGTCCCTTGCCAAAATGGCTTTTCATCCACACTGTGTATTTGGTTTTGAGTTTTTGTGTTTTTTTTGCATTCAGATCAAAATGAATTTAAATATGAATTTTGTAATACAGTTTCTTTCATAGTGTTCCATTCCCATGATACTGACCTTAAAATTTCACTTTATTTTTCTATAGAAGTTTGTGATCAAGATGGTAAGTATTCTGAAACTTCTCAAAAACCTCTCTAACGTGACTGATTTCTTGAGGCCCCATCTCTTAATGCAGATGCTTTCCATTGTGTTGTGCTTGTCCTGGATGCCTGACTTTGTGTCTCCCAGTTGAATTATAGGCTTCCCCAGACAGTCTCTCTATTCAGTCCTTCATTCTATTTTCCAATCTGTATCCTTCTTTCCTGTAAACATTAGCTTGTTCCTGTTGTCCAGACATGTTATAGGCTCATTATAAAGAGTATGTGATGAAGGAT
>NW_011480449.1:0-730 GCF_000754665.1 Bison bison bison
GCTGCCGTCTATGGGGTCGCACAGAGTCGGACACGACTGAATCGACTTAGCAGCAGCAGCAGCAGCAGGCAAAGAAAAAAGCTAAAGGTTTAAATTATTGGCGTGCATTTTCCTGTTCACACTTGGGTCTGATGGCTGTCGGGTTACCCCTCCCACCAGCTTCCACGTGGACCCACTGCACAAAGATGGGGGTGAGCTCTGAGGAAGTCCAGCATGGCTTCCCATGGGTTTATCTCCCCCATCTGAGGCAGCTGGATGACCCTCCAGGATGTTTAAACCTCTGCACCAGGGCACACCACATACCGAGACTGACAGTGGGCAACAGGCATGTCCCCACCAAGAGGCAGCCCGTTAAGCTGCCTGGACGTGCCATGGCAATGCCAACCCCAGGGTAAGACAGCTGCCACCACAGTCTGCCCTGAAGCTCCGCCACTCTGCCCCTGGGCCCCACTGGGAATGAAGGAAGACAGCAGAAACCAGGAACCCCCCCATCTCCCAGGCAGAGAGGGCTGGGAGCTCGTGGGGCAGGGGCTGGTGGGGAAGCCAGGTGAGACCTGGGGCACCAAAGGACTGAGGAGCAGGTGTCTAAGAGACTGTCCCAGGGGAGTGGAGGAGCCGGACTGTGTGTGAGCCAAAGCTCCAACCCCTGGCACGCGTTCCTCTAGACTCTATATTCACAAAGGTAAAATTACCAAGAATTTCAAGACTGACAAGAGAGCTCTAAATCAAG
>NW_011480449.1:4462-5429 GCF_000754665.1 Bison bison bison
GACATTTGCAGCCTGCTCCTTCTCTGTTGTAGGGGGCCTGTCCTGTGCACTGTAGGGTGTCCCATGCCATCTCTGGTCTCGACCCACTAGATGCCAGTAGTACCATCTCCCTGGTTGTGAACATCGAAAATGTCTCAAGACATTGCCAAGTGTCCCCCAGGGGGAAATATCACCATAATTCTAGAACCAGTGTTCTCAAATTTCAGTAGATGTCAGAATCATACATCTGGGGAGTCTTTCCAAGAGGCTTCCCGGGCTTCACTTGTAGAGGAGTGGGGCTGCTTTGGAAATGCTGGAAAGGGTCTGCCCCCTAAGTGAGATACAGAGGAAGAGGTCTTGCCCTTACATTAAATTCTAACTTGGATTTAATCTCATTTGATTTTAAAACTGGATAAAATGGGATTGACAAAAATATCTCAGGGCTATCTACCACCCAGAGGTTCTCAATGGGGCCAGTACTTCTCCCCAACAAGAAGCCCAGGGGAAATTTGGAGATGTTTGAGGATGATTCTTATTGTCAAAGATGAAGCCTGTTGCTGTAATCTAGTGGGCAGAGGATCAAGGATGCCAAACGTTCTGCAGCACACAGGACAGTCTGGAACATCAAACTGTTGTCCCACACAAGACGCCATTTGAACTGCTGTTCAGAAACCACAAGAAGCCCAAGCAATTTTCGAGCTGTTTACACGATCTCATGAAAATCCTTTTTGTGCAGGATAGTTGTAAATCTAGAGATTACTGGGTTCACTTAGGATATAAGCTTCCAGAAGGCTTAAATTGCTAGTAACTCCTGAAAACCATGCTGTGAACAGATGCTGATGCAAAAACTGGAGTAAGTTTTTCATGCCCAAGGACAGACCAGATTTTTGGGGAGCAGGGCTGAAGCTTTATATAATTTGGTGAGGGAAGATGGTTTAAAAAGCATACAAAAGCAAATGCAAAATTAGGTACAAACACAAATATATAC
>NW_011480449.1:5529-6015 GCF_000754665.1 Bison bison bison
CTGTTGTCTCTGCAGCTGGAAAAACTGGGACTCAGCCCGTCAGGGCCCTGCATCCTCTCTCCCGGCTGTTACATGGGCTGTGTATACCCTGAAGCCTAGATAGGGTCTCAGAGGGCCCCCAGTCCGGGGGTCACCTTGCAGCCCTCAGCCCTGGAGTTACTGTGCCCTGGTGGTAGGCTCACCAACCAGCATCAAGGCTACTGTTAGCTTCCCTGTACAGGACCCTTCTGGATGACTTCCCTGCTATCCCAGAGTCAAGCCAGCCAGGAAAAGTCCATGCGTCACTTCTACCCACATTTCATGGGCCAGTACTAGGTCATATGGCCTCCAAGCTAACTGCAAGGGAGGCTGGGAAATGGAAGATTCCCGAATGCCAAACAAGATGATCTGCTGAGTACTTCGGAGAAAGCAATGGCAACCCACTCCAGTACTCTTGCCTGGAAAATCCCATGGATGGAGGAGCATGGTAGGCTGCAGTCCATGGGG
>NW_011480449.1:7393-8785 GCF_000754665.1 Bison bison bison
TTGTGCAAATATGCACAGGAATTCTATTTCTATTTGTCCCAATTAATAAAAGAAAAAAGACACATCATGCGCTTACAATTGCAAATGTTGCATTTATTAAGTCTATTCATTTCCTAATGAATTACAATCCACTGGGTGACTTAAAACAACAGAAATTTGGCCAGAAGTCCAAAATCGGGTGTCAGCAGCACTGTGCTCCCTCCCAAGTTGGTAGGGGAGACTCCTTCCTTGCCTCTTCCAGCTCCCCATGGCTCCTGGTGTTTCTTGGCCTGTGGCAGTATCACTCCAACCTCTGCTTTTATCTTCACATGGCCTTCTTCTCTGTGTGTCTCTGAGTCTCTCTCCTTTTCTTTTAAGGACACCAGCCATTGGCCATAGGGTAGAAAGCGGTATAGTTTCTGTTGCATCTAGGTAAGGATATGCACTAAGGTGACCAACTCATCCTAGTATGCCTGGAATTTGAGTACTGAAAGCCCTGTATCGCAGGAATACTTTCAATAATGATCAAACTGCTACAGCTGGTCACCCTACATGTGGTTAAGTTTTGGCCAAGTGAATGCCAGTGAAAATGATTACACCATTTCCAGGCCTGACCCACAGACCACAGAAACCTCTTCAACAACACTCTATTCTTTCTCTTTTCCCATCTAGTGAGTTGAAGGTAATGCCCAGGGCAACCGTGGAAGCTCTGTATTGTGGATGGTAGATCCTTTCTTAACCTGTGGCCCTGAATGACCACATGGAACAGATTCCATCTGATTCCACAGTCTCTCCCTAGAGCCCTTGACTGGAGGAAGAAATATACTATTGTGTTTCGCCACTGAGATTTGAGGGCTTATGTGTTATATCAGCTAGCATTATGTTAACTAATAAGTCTCTCTCTCTCAGTAAGAGCTTCCCAGATAACTGTATTTTAAATTATAACTACCTCCCCTCCATGTCTTCACTCCTGCTCCCTATTTTCCATTGTTGCTTAATTTTTCCCCATAAACTTATTACATTCTGATAGAGTATTTAGGTTTCATGAAGACAGAAAGTATGTTTGTTGTGTACACTACTGTATCTTCAGCATCTAGAATAGGACTCTCCAATAGAACTTTCTGTGACAATGGAAATACTCTATATCTGTGCTGTCCAATGTGATAGCCACTAGCCACATGTATCTGTTGAACACTTGAAATGTGGCTGGTGTGACTGAGGAACTAAGTTTCTAATTTTAGTTAATTTAATAGTCACATAGGTATTGTACTGGACAGGGCAGATCTAGAGCAACAGCTCAGTGTAACCATTCAGTAAATATTTGTTGAATATAAGAATCAATGAATGTGTTCAATAGGCTTTGGCTGAGTTTCTGTTATGTGTCACACACAAATGAGACACTGGTTACTTTGG
>NW_011480449.1:8885-10123 GCF_000754665.1 Bison bison bison
CTTTATCATCGTCTAGACCACTGTTTAACCTGTTGACTAATTTTTGTGTCTCTATTTTTCATTACTAGAAACTCTCCTTGGTTCTCATTCAAATCTCTCTGGTCATGTTTTGATATTATTTTGGGCTTTCATTTTGATTTCTTTTATGTCTTCAACTATTTAAAATATACTTATTTTATGGTGTCTTTAAGATTAATGCATTATATCTAATTTGTGGTGCTAATTCGCTTGTTTGCTGAGTTTTCTAACTGTCCCTCACAATGGGTGAATTATTCTATATATATCTATAAACTTTTATTGTCAATTTCTGTTTAGCAGGTTGTTTTTTCCCCTGGAGTTCTGTGAACTAGAACTCCATTCTAGTTAGGTGGACTAGAATGGACTAGCCACTAGAATGGACCTGTGGACTGGTTTGCTTTTGTTTCAGTTCAGAATTCTGGAGGCTTCAAAGGTTCTAGATATGTTCTGATGTTAGTTGTTTGGCTTGGGTTTCCTCTTGACATACAGGTTCTGTGAATGTGAATTCAGCATTGAGGAGGGTGCAGTCCTAGGTTTTTAATTTTCTGTAGATGACTTCTTTCCCCTCGAGAGCCATCCTAACTTCCCTCGCCTGGGGTTTGCTTCCCTAGCAAGATTCCCAGTCCACTTTTCGGGACCTGGATGGCAGCCCCCTTGCATTATCAAGGTCTGGAACCTTGTTTCCTATACCATATATGTATTAGAACCCCAGTCCCAGCCTCTGGAGCCTGTATCCGGGAGTGAAATCTTTGCAGTCGGCCGTAGTGGCTATTTGGCCTTACTGCTCTATGATTCCTTTCTTCCCTGGCATTTGGAGATTGCCCTTTTATCCTTTTCTGAGCTCATATATGTATTTAAATTCTGCGGATATGTTTTTACAGCATTAGTATGTGTTAGTAATAGGAGAGAGGTCTTAGTCTGTCTTAGTGTTGGAAGGAGTCTGCTGTTGACTCTTTTTAGAATGTCTCAGAAGAACTCTCCAGTCTCTTTATTCTGATTTACTTCTGACATTCTTGTGATGGGGGTGAAAGGGGGGTTGGAGGATGATCTATGTGACATTCCTAATATAGACTGACTACCCCATCATGCAAAGAAATCATAAAGACACATAATTTATGTAAAATTAGTCCCCAAAAGACATGATATACTTGTGTATGCTCTTAATGATATACAATGTAAATGTCAGACAGTAGCTTGAAAATTAGGGTCAGAAAACAGTG
>NW_011480449.1:10223-11398 GCF_000754665.1 Bison bison bison
TGGGTGAGAGAATTCCTTCACCACCACTTACAACAGTAAAGCCAAAAGAAAGTTCCTGTGATTTGTGTAGCAGTTCTCATGATTTGAGGATAGTTGAAAAGGCTTCATTTCCCAAGAGCACCCTTCTTCCTCCCTTGTCCCATAGGTCTGAATTCAACACTCAGAAGGTAATAATTAAGTCCGCCCTCAGTATCTGCAGGGGACTGGTTCTAGGAACCCCATAGATAACAAAATCCATGGCTGTTCAAGTATTTTATATAAAACGGCTCGGTATTTCCATATAACTTAGGCACATTCTTGCATATACTTTAGATCATCTCTAGATTACATATAATACCTAATACAATGCAAATATTATGTAAATAAAATGTAAATGCTATGTAAACAGTTGCCAGGGCACAAGTTTTCCTTTTTGGAACTTTCTGGATTTTTTTTTTCAAATATTTTTTTCATCCACAGGTGGTTGAATCTAAAAATGCAAAACTCATGGATACAGAGGGCCACATGTATACAAGGTAGAGATGGTGTCTGGTCTCCCAAAGTCATGTTCTTATCTTTTTGAATACAGTTTCTACTGCAGTTAGGTCTGGTCATGTGACTGAATTATAACCTGCATGGCTCCTTTGCAGGCTATTTGTTTATCCCTCTCTGGTTTCTTTTGAGAATTTTTTTCCTTTGTTGGAATGCTCTGTAGTTTTGCAGTTTTCTATGTGTGGATTTATTTTACCTTATTTGGGACGTGATATTCTTTTAGTCTAAAAATGCACGTCTACTTTTAGTCCTAGAAAATTTTCTGCCATTATCTCTTGGGATATTGTTTCTCCTCCATTTCCTTTTAATCTTTCATTCTGCAACTTTGATTAGACATCTGTTGGAATTTTCTCTAATTTACTGTCATAGTTCATTTCTTTCTTTCCCCCTCTTTCTCTCCATCTCTCTTCATTTTTTGTCTCTCTCCCCTGACTCTGTGCCACATTTGGGGTTATTTCCTCATACATATCATTTAACTTACTAAAGGAAAGGAAAGTGAAGTTGCTCAGTCGTGTCTGACTCTTTGCGACACCGTGGACTGTAGCCTACCAGGTTTCTCCATCCAATGGATTTTCTGGGCAAGAATACTGGAGTGGGTTGCCATTTCCTTCTCCAGGAGATCTTCCCGACCCAGGGATCTGTCT
>NW_011480449.1:11498-12220 GCF_000754665.1 Bison bison bison
AATGAGACACTGGTTACTTTGGGGGCATTGGCCTGGGGCTCAGCTCAATGTTTGCGAAACAAACCCAAATTTTCAGCTTTCTGTGTGAGCTTAAGTTGGACAAGATTCTGAAACATTCATTACTGAACACTAACTTCCTCTTACAGACAGAGAAAATAGAGATTTTGGACTATTAATTAATAATGTTTAATGCCATCCTGAGATGTTCTCTAGAATTTTTTTTAGAAATTATTACTGGTATTTATGTTCATCAATCTATAAAATGCTAATATAACAGTCAGTTCTTGGTCGTTTAAGGAAAGTAGGATGTGTGTTTTCAGTAAAGAAGGTATGAGGAATAAAATTACATTTTATGAAGGGAAAAGGAAGTAGGTCTGACTTACATACAGGAGGCTGTTTCAGGGTGGGAGAACAAAGTAATGGGTACAGAAAGTGACAAGGTTTTATGGAAAGTGGACCCCAAGGCAAGAGTTTTGTGCATAAATACAAGTTTTCTTGAGATGCTGAACTTTGATAATGAATTTTAAGTTTCTTTACTTCTGAAGTGATCTCGTCTATGTTTACCTTTGAAATTTTCTTTGTTACTTTGGCTAAGTGAATATAACGTTTCACAGTGATCTATGTTATTTTATCTGACAGTGTTATAAACCCTTTTGATATTTATCAACAAAACTTCTAAATAACTTGACTTCTAGCTGACTTTGGGATGCTTCAGAGGGCCC
>NW_011480449.1:12320-16492 GCF_000754665.1 Bison bison bison
CCTTTGCATTCTGCCAAAGATGTCCTTGGGATAAATTGCACTTCTATTGCATTATATTATATCACTGCAATTATATGAGACTCTTCTTGGGTTTTGAATGCTTCTCTTTATCATTTTAAATATGCATATATATTATATACAGCAATTTGAGTGTTCTATAAACAAAATTCATATATAAAAATGAGATAATTCAATAATTCATAGGAATTTGTAACAAAAATAAGAGACTATAAAAGAAATTATATGGCTTCTAAGAGTAAATATCTCAAGCAAATCAGACCATCACATTGGGCTTTGGACAAAGGATCACTTTTGTTTATTTTATCAATATTCCAAGAGAAAAACAAAAAGAAGAAATTCTCAAAAACAAAACTGAAATAATAATTAAGGTGTGTAACAGAAGGTTGTATTTTCCATTTTGGATGGTTTTGAAAAAATGGTAAAAAGGATCCTTTTGGCTTTTCTCAGCTCCCTTGAGAAAGATGCTGATAAGAAAGAAAGACAGGGAGGAAAAAAATGCCAGAATTCTATAACACAAACAAGATACACAAGCCATTTTCCTAACTTCACACTGTTCAGGAGAGTGACAAAACACCAATTTCCACAAGATGGTCTGTCTTGCAAATATGGAACACTTCCCATTCAAATAGGTATCTGGGGCATTCTGGGTAAGCCAGCCAAAACGGGTAGCAATAGCATGTAAATTAAAATAGCAACCTTCCCCATCCTGAGTATTCATCCGTGCCACTGACACACTGCAGAAAGGATGCCAGACCTGTCACTGACAGAAATCTCACGTCTGTAGCCTGCTGAGAGATCTCCAAAAAGCACTGCTTCCAGCATGTAGGGTTCCTTTGTTGGTGACATGCAGTTGAGAGGAGGAAATAACATACCATTTGGTGTCCTCTGGGCAGGTCTGTGAACAGACTTGTGCTGGGTCCCTGTACTGCTTTTTCAAGATGTTCAAGATCTGCATGTGCTATGTGCTGCAACATCCAAGTGGCATATAAACAAACCTGGGTTGGTTTCCAGGAAAACGCAATTACCATTTTAGGAGAACCATCACATTTGTCTCAACCCAAATGATTTGCAAAATGACAAATCGCAGCTTGTCAGTATGGCTTGTAAGGCAATCACCTGATCCCCAGAAATGCAGACGTGGCCACAACTTCAAATAAGGCCTGGGCTATTGTAGCAGATACTGCCAGGGTTTGGCCTGTGTTCCCTGGTCCTTGCCACTTCAGTACATTCCAGCCTGACTTCCACTTGCCAGAACCTGCATTTCTTGGCTTTACTGGCCCCTGAAGTCTGCACTGCCCTCCCATGTGGCAGGCCGGAAGTGCTGGGTAATTAACACCAGTTACCCACAGTGATAATTGGCTTGATACCACACTCTTTACTGGCAGCTTTTGCTTCCTTGTTTCACTTTCCTGCTCCCCTACTGTGTTTCCTCAGACCAACTCTCCAAACAGCTTTGCGTGCTTGAGTCTCTGTTTCAGAGTCAGCCTCCGGAGGAACCTAGGCTAAGACAATTATCTTCTCCCAGAGGTCCTGGTAACTTGGCATTTTGGCAAGTTTCAAGATGTCAGGGTTTCAGTGGAAGAGGACATATATTAGAATTCTATATCATATGCACCCCTGTTTATTGCAGCATTACTTACAGTAGCCAAGATATGGAAGCAACCTAAGTGCCCATCATTAGATAAATGGATAAGAAAGATGTTTTGTCTGTGTGTGTGTGTGTGTTTTGTACACATACAAAAATACACAATGGAGTATTTCTCGGCCATAAAAAGAATAATTTCTTGTCATTTAGGACAACATGGATTGACTAAGAAGACATTATGCTAGATGAAAGAAATCAGATGGAAAAAGACAATGCTGAATGATTTCATTTATATATGAAATCTTAAAAAAATACAAAAAACCCTGAACAAACATAACAACAACAACAAAAAATAGAGTCATAGGTACAGAAAACAAATAAGTGGTTGCTAGAGGGAAGGGGTTGGGGGACGGAGTGAAACAGGTGAGTGAAATTAAGAGATACAAACTTCCAGTTATAAAATAAATAAGTCATGGGATATAATATACAGCACAGAGGATACGGTCAATAATATTATAATAACTTGTATGGCAACAGACGGTAACTAGACTGATAATGGTGACTATTTTCAAACGTATAAACATATTGAATCACTATGTTATATACTTGAATAATGTAATGGTGGTGGTGGAGGTGGTGGTTTAGTCACTAAGTTGTGTCCGACTCTTTGTGAACCCATGGACTATAGCCCTCCAGGCTCCTCTGGCCATGGGATTTCCCAGGCAAGAATACTGGAGTGGGTTGCCATTGCCTTCTCTGGGGGATCTTCCTGACCCAGGGATCAAACCTACATCTCCTGCATTGCAGGTAGATTCTTTACCACTGAGTCACCAGGGAAGCCCTAATAATATAATACTGTAAGCTAACTATACTTCAATTAAAAACAAGAATGCTGTATCAATTGAGCACACATTTTCAGTTTACCATTCATCTTAAAACTTATTTTTGCATTTCAAGTTCACATCTGTATACCTAGCATGTCTTTCTTCTTCACTGCTCAGATCAGCCTTGTTGTAAAGTTTCTGTGCTTCTACCTCTCCACAGGCTCCCTTCATATGATGGTGAAACCACTAATAGCCATGACATGAAACGATCCACCACTTTAGAGGCCCTCTAGAGGACCTTACAGAGCTTCCAGAGGACACTGGACTGTATTTGGAAGAGAAGTCTGAGTGGAAATAAGGCCAGCATGGGATTAATTTTAATCCATACACTTTGGAATTAAAATACCAGTTAAAATAACTAGACTCTTGTTTGAAAGTAACAGAGTCACTCTGGTTGCCTTGGGTCATGTGGGCTTAAGAACACTTGTGAAAATTATCATCATCTTCACCATCAATTTAGTGAATGTTTACTGAGCACTCAGTAGGTAGGGGGCAGTATTATAAACTTTTGATATGTTTTGATTTATTTAATCTCCACAAACTGCTAAGAAATAGGCTTTATTATTATCATCTTTGTTTTATGGATGGAGGAACTGAGAAATTAAATGAGTCACAGTGATCTTGATCTTGCAGTTACACCTTGAAGGAAGGGCAGTACAGGTGGCCTTGTGGGAGCTGGAATGGAGTTGTGGGACCTCTTCATTGGTAGCTCATGGTTTCCTGGCTGCCATCTCTGGACTCTGCCATGCCTATGACTCTTGGACTCTAAAAAGCTATGTGAGGCTCCCTAATTGAATAGGAGTGGATCAGGTGACAGGCTTTTTTATTTTCCTTCATAAACTTTCAAAATTGAAGAATAACATGCATAAAGACAGTGCACAAATTGTAAGTGTACAGCTCAAAGAATTTTCACAAAGTAAACACATCTGTGTAACCACCAGCCTGATCAAGATATGTAACAGGAGGCTTTTCTGAGGGCTCTGGAAGTGCTCATTACCATTCTATAGTTCATAGGTCATAGGATCATAGAAGACACTTTTGAAACAATTGGGCTAACATCATCATTTTGCATAAACTAAACCCCAAAGCGGTCAAGTGTCATATACAAGGCCATGCAGTAAGAGAGCATCTGGTTTTTTGCTTTGTTTTGTGCTAAAACATCAAGATGCTTTTATGTTGCTTAGCTAAGTCAAAGCCTGTCAGAGAAACCATCCGATGCTGGCCTTACCTCCACTCAAACTTCCCCTATTTCTTTCCCCTATATGACACATTACATTTTCTGTTCTCATCTTCTGCTCACTTCTCACTTTATGGTTAAACTATCTAGAATCATGAATTCTCCTGGGATCTCTGTGCTCGGTGCCCAAAAAGCTAGCTCTCCTCTCATTTCAGTAGCTAGTGACAGCCTGTGAACACATGACGACATCAGCAGACAGCAACTTTAGGGGGTGTGGGGAGAGTTTGACTGAATTAATGACCAGTGAGAAAGGAAATAAGCCTAAATATCATCAAAGGTTGTGTCTGGGTGTTGGAGCCTACTCTTGATGCTCTCTCCCAATCTGTATCTAGTTTTCAAATTTTCTTTGTTAAACATATACTATTTTCATAGTGGAAATAAATGTGCTTCATAAAAGCCTATGATATTCATGTCTAGCTAATACTTCTATATATGTTCACTGGAA
>NW_011480449.1:16670-18050 GCF_000754665.1 Bison bison bison
AGGGCTGGGACAGGAATATGAGTCTGAGTATCTTGTATAGCCAAAAAGTAAGGAAGTGCCCACACACACACACACACACACACCCCAATGGGGTTATGTCAAAGGGTCACAGCAGTCAAGTGAAAAAGCTCCCAGTGGCCAAAGTTGGAATAATTTGAGCAACAAAATATATAAAGTAGCACGGAATTATAATCCAAAAATGTAAAATACATATCCCTGAAACTCTACTGATACAAATAAATGATTGAGTAGCTCAATAAATGGAGGAGAACAAACAGGTTTCCTATGCAGAAGTTCAAATAAATTATGTAGATACTCTCCCTAAAGGAGGGGGAGCCTCACTCCCCACTCCTTAGGTGTGAGCTATGCAGAGTGACTTCCTTCTAAAGAGGTCAGTATGGAAAGGGGGAAAACACAAGCTTTAAGGTAGAGAGGCTCCAAAAACAACTCCAGCCAACTAATCAAGGACAATATCAACAGTGATAAATCATGTTGGTAGTATATACTGTTGATAAGATATCATGAAAATAGCACTTTATTACCATGGTCTTCCTCCTCAAACCCATAACTCCAGTCCGATCATGAGAAAAATGTCAGCCAAATCTCAGTGTGTGTGGGGGGGGGGGCATCCAACAAAATTCCACCAGTCCCCCTCAAAACTGTCAGGATCATCAAAAACAAGCAACATCTGGAAACCAGCACAGCCAAGAGGAGCCCAGAGAGATGTGATAACTACATGTTATCCTGATAGCCAGAGATAGGGCATCAAGCAAAAGCAAAGGAAATCTCAATGCACCTATTCAGTGCATGGTCTTTAGTTCATAATGATGTATTGATATTCATTCATTCGTTGAAACAAATGTATCTATGCCCAGTTGCTTCAGTCGTGTCCGACTCTGCAACCCCATGGACCATAGCTTGCCAAGCTCCTCTGTCCATGGGATTTTCCAGGCAAGAATACTGGAGTGGGTTGTCATGCCCTCCTCCAGGGGATTTTCCCAACCCAGGGGTTGAACCCAGGTCTTCTGTGTTGAAGATGGAGTCTTTACCCCTGAGCCACCTGGGTGGCCCAGTTGTAACAATGGTGCCATACTAAAGTGTCAGTAACAGAGGAGACTGGGTGCAGGAGGTGGGTGTATGGGAAATCTCTGTACTGTCTGCTCAACTTTTCCGTAAATCTAAAACTATTCTAAACAATAGAGTACAGTCGATTCTCACTATTCGTCATAGCTGTGTTTTACAACATCTCCACGGGCACTGAATAGGTGCATATTGAACCATCAGCCCCAGCTGAGAGCCCCTGGTCACATTTTTGGATCAATATATAACCTTGTCTTATGTGTATTTCTGTTTAAAGACACTTCATTTAACATACAGTTG
>NW_011480450.1:0-1200 GCF_000754665.1 Bison bison bison
TTTTTCCCAGCCATTTCTTAGGTTTGGTTCTGAAGAGGAAGTTTTAAATTAAAAAAAACTGGTGAGGTTTTTCCTGTGCTACTAGATGAATTGATTATATTAATAACAGCCACTGATCCACTTTAATTGCCTTCCATAAATTTGCATATATTGTTTATCAGTTGTCTTGTCCATATAATTTTCTACTTTATTTCCTCTATGGAGGAAAAGTGTTTTTCCATTGTATAAGAAGCCTTCTAGGCTATCTGCCCACCCCACCAGCTTCCTTCTCTGACAATTGCTCTCCCAGACAAGAATGGTTCCTGACTCATATTTATAACTACCCAATGCATCTCTTGACCCTTGAATATTGAGTCAGGAATAGAAACTAACCCAAGCTGAGCAAACCCATTTCTCTCTTCTGAAAACTAGAATCTGGAATCAAAATTACATATCTGTCTCCACTGGTCATTTGAAGAAAGAAGATGTAAATTTATAAATGATAGGGACAGACATCTTCTGCCATGTTTATGGGATAGTCAAGACAGCCAGTTTGCCGACAGAGGAGAGGCAAGCAGAGATGGCACAGCTCTTACTATGCTATAGTTATGTGGATTAATGCCTTCCCCAGATATTTTTCCAAAATATTATATCCAAGTAGATGAACTGGAAAGACAATAAACAGCTGGTAGCTAGTTTCAGGTGCTTTCCAAACTACCTTTATTATTATGCTGTAACCAATACAATCCAAACCTTTTCTTCTATGGTTCTTCCAATGTGGTACACTGGAACCAGAGTGGAATGTGTTGATTTTTCAATGTGTTCCCCAATCCCTATCCCTATCCTTAATGTATATTTCTTTGAGTAGCTACCTGTTACTTCATACCTGTAGACTTATCCTTCCTGTCTTATGTTATCACAGTTATTAAGGATAAAAATAGTGATTAGGGGTCAGGTTACTGGTTTGGCTTGTTGGATTCAATCTGAGAAATGGAGTTCATTTGGGGTTCTACACTATGTTAGGTCTGGAAACTGAACAGATAAGTAAGACATGGACCCTGTCCAGAATTTTATAAGTGACTCTCACCAAACTCTAGTAGTATGTGTGCACATCAAGTCATGTCTAGCAAAAAGGAGTTAAGATCTCTTAGTTGGAAGATGACTCAATAGCCTAGAGGTAGAAGGAGAAGATGATTCCACTGATTTCTTGGAAAAGGGGGA
>NW_011480450.1:4458-6134 GCF_000754665.1 Bison bison bison
TACTCTGTAATGGCCTTCATGGGAAAAGAATCTAAAAACAGAGTGGATATATGTATAACTGATTCACATTGCTATACACCTGAAAATAACACAACATTGTAAATCAACTACATTCCAATAAAAATTTTTAAAAATTAAAAAAAAAAAAAAAGAGCTGGAGGAAATTAGACTCCTTGACATAAGACTATACCACAAAACTACAGTAATCAAAAGAGTATGGTACTGGCACAGAAGCAGACATATAGATCAATGGAACAGGATAGAAAGCCCAGAAATAAACATACAAATTTATGGTCAATTAATCTACAACAAAAATATATAATGGAGAAAAGACAATCTCTTCAATAAGTGGTGCTGGGAGAATTGGACAGCTATATGTAAAAGAATAAAATTAGAACATTCTCTAGCACCATATATGAAAATAAACTCAAAATGGATTAACGATCTAAATTTAAGACTGGATACTATAAAACCCCTAGAGGACTATATAGGAGAACACTCTGACATAAACTGCAGCAGCGTTTTTTTTTTCTTTTTTTTTGGACCCATCTCATAAAGTAGTAGAAACAAAATAAAAAATAAACAAATGGGACCTAATTAAACTAAGAAGTTTTTGCACAGCAAAGAAAACAAACAAAAAGGAACCTACTGAATGGGAGAAAATATTTGCATATGATATGACTGACAAGGGATTAATTTCCAAAATATACAAACAGGTCATGTAGCTCAAAATCAAAAAAATAATAATAAAGAAACAAGCCAATCAAAAAATGGGCAAAAGTTCTAAATAGACATTTCTCCAAAGAAGACATACAGATGGCCAACAGGCACATGAAAAAGATGTTCAACACTGCTAACTGTTGGAGAAATGCAAACTGAAACTACAATACAGTACAACTTCACACCAGTCAGAACGGTTATCACTAAAAAGTCTACAAATAATAAATGCTGGAGAGGGTGTGGAGAAAAGGGAATCCTCCTACAGTGTTGGTAGGAATATAAATTGGTGCAGCTACTATGGAGAACAGTATGGAGGTCCCTCAAAAAACTAAAAATAGAGTTACTATAAGATCCAGCAATCCCACTCCTGGGCATATATACAGAAAAGAGAAAAACTCTTAATTCGAAAAGATATATGCACCCAATGTTCATAGCAGCACTATTTACAATAGTTCAGATATGGAAACAATCTAAATGTCTATCAACAGATGAATGGATAAAGAAGATGTTGTATATATAAACAATGGAATATTAGTCGGCCATAAAAAAATAAATAATGTCGTTTGCAGCAACATGGATGGACCTAAAGGTTATCACACTAAGTAAAGTGAGACACAGAAAGACAAATATCGTATGATATCACTTTTATGTGGATCTAAAACAAATGATACAAATGAACTTATTTGCAAAACAGAAACTCACAGCATAGAAAACAAACTTATGGTTACTAAGATAAATTTGGAATTTGTGATTAACAGATATAGACTACTACATATAAAGTAGATAAACAACAAGGACTTACTGTATAATACAGGGAACTATACTGAATATCTTGTAATACCCTATAATAGAAACAAATCTGAAAAAGAACACACACACACACACATTTATATACTATTGTTCAGTCGCTCAGTTGTGTCCAACTTTTTGCAACCCCACAGACTGCAGCATGCCAG
>NW_011480450.1:7574-8839 GCF_000754665.1 Bison bison bison
AATTAAAAAAAAAAAAAAAAACAACTTTCTCTTACAGAGAAACTTTCTGTGAGAAGAATACAAAACTTCTGTGGGATTCATTAGACCTGTGGGATTCATTACTGGAGACTACCCAGTGTCTTTCATTATATGAAATAAATGGGATGTAGCCTAAAAACAAACAAAAAGTGCCAAAGCAAGGTAAACAAAAGATAAAAATCTACAGGTAACCACTTTTAGGTGGTTTTCAAATCAAAAAGCTCAAAATTATGCCAAGTTATGAAAGTTTATAAAAATTTTAATGCAGATGCAAGGAAACAGCAATAATTTTTCTTAATCCTCCCATTACCTCTGATCTGCCTTGCTATTAAAAAAAAAAATTGAGCTCCCTGCCTTCTGGAACTTTTTTCCAGCAGGAGGTGAGAAATCATATAAATTGCTAAAAACAAATGGTAACAGTCAGTCATTTCTTTTGTAATGGACCATTAGATTGGTGTATTTGCATGTATCATTAAGATTTATTGCAAATTCTCTAATGGAATGACAATGCTAGAGAGATAGTCTGTTTAATGCAATTAGAATGTAGGCTTCTAAGGTAAAATTACTACACATTTTTCTTGGAGGAGAAAAAAAAATGTATATCCTCTACCATGAAAATACCAGTGAGAAAGAAGGAGCTATTCTGAATGCTTTTGTCCAATTTAACATTTTTCTATCATAACAAAATTCTTATGAATTTCACATTAGCCAGTGATTTGTAAGGCAAGCATCTTCCACAGTAAAAATTTTTTAAAGGTATAACACAGGATAATTAAGAACAGGAACATCATCTTTTATTCTTTGATGGAAAAGGCAGACGCTTTCTGGATGCAATTATCAGTGAAGGTCAATGTTATGTCTCTAACAAGGAACTGCAGAACACTCATCTGAGCAACGTTTCTTTGTGGCAGATGAGAGTTGGAACTACATACAAACTCCCAAGTGGGACAGAACCAGAGGCCTGACTTTGTTTAGAGACACACAAAGGTCTATCCCAGCCTAGAGGTTGGTTTTCAAGAATTTCTGGTGCCAAATTTAATTTTCACACCTCTTTTTCCCATTAGTATTTGGAAGTATTGGTCAAATATCTCCTATCCCCAATGGAAGGCCTCCCCAATGAACATTGCTCCCTTCTACTCCCTCAAACAACAGAACTATCCCATCACTCCTTAAACTGCTGTCACAGCTTTCATGGCACTCTGACTCACTCCAGAGAAATTATAAAACCATATGGAAATTAAACTCAA
>NW_011480450.1:9564-10039 GCF_000754665.1 Bison bison bison
GGAGTTGGTGATAGACAGGGAGGCCTGGTGTGCTGCGATTCATGGGGTCGCAAAGAGTCGGACACAACTGAGCGACTGATCTGATCTGATCTGAAGCATTTTGGAGACTTAATTTTTTTAATACAACGTTAAATTAACATATTGAATGTTATGCATATATTCTATAGAAAGATGAGATTAGTAAAAAGAAGAGACAAAGCTAGAATTAAAAACCAGTGACTTTAAAATGTATTTTAACAACATGAATAACTTAAATCTTCCTCCTGGCATCAGAAAGACATTCTGGAATATTTTTCAGAGATAAATTCTGGTTATTTGAAATTCAGTGATAGGATGTGTTTAGGTATAGTCAAATGGATCAATACAAATGGAGTATGGCTAACTCAGAATGCTACAACACCAGAGGAAAGAAAATTTCAAGAGAAATATGTAGTTTACTATACATTCAGAAGCTTAAAATATTTTTTGTTATACT
>NW_011480450.1:10139-10896 GCF_000754665.1 Bison bison bison
GTTATACTTAAAATGCATATGGTGTACTATATTACAAATGAGGAAATAAAGTGTGAAATTAAGTGAACTACTGAGTGGTCAATCAGTTTAAGTACATCATACAGAAGAATATTCATTAAATTGGTTGTATATGTTACATATTCTAGACAGAGCATCCGAGGATATATATACTTTGAAAACAGTCCTGAAAAGTGTAAAGCTATCGACACGTTGATGGATGCTTTCTGCAAATATTCTTCCAAATGGTATATCCGACTAGATGACACTGGTGAACCCAGTGTCAGGTCCTTTCCTAACGACCCTCTTATTATTATGATCTGACCAATACAATCTCAAACCTTTCCCTCTCTGGTCCTTCCATATGGCATATGGAAATCAGCATGCAATTTGGGGATTTGTTTTATGTCTTTCTCATCCCCATCCCTACCCTCTGTTCAGTACAGTTCATTCGCTCAGTCGTGTCTGACTCTTTGTGACCCCATGAACCACAGCACGCCAGGCCTCCCTGTCCATCACCAACTCCCGAAGTACACTCAAACCCATGTCCATTGTGTTGGTGATGCCATCCAACCATCTCATCCTCTGTCGTCCCCTTCTCCTCCTGCCCTCAATCTTTCCCAGCATCAGGGTCTTTTCAAACGAGTCAGCTCTCCGCATCAGGTGGCCAAAGTATTGGAGTTTCAGCTTCAACATCAGTCCCTCCAATGAACACCTAGGACTGATCTCCTTTAGGATGGACTGGTTGGATCTCCTTGCA
>NW_011480450.1:11969-12815 GCF_000754665.1 Bison bison bison
GAAATAGATGTTTTTCTGGAATTCTCTTGCTTTTTCGATGATCCAGCAGATGTTGGCAATTTGATCTCTGGTTCAGCCCCAGTGCATATTCCCAAGTGCTTGTTTACTTGTTCATTTATCCATTTGTTTACCATTTTGTGGGCAACCTGAGATCAGCAGTTCATCTCAGTATCCTCAATGCCTGAGACACGGTAAACATTCAACAAATGTTTGATGACAGCAAAATTATGAACCTTAGTTATTTATTAGTGGTGGGATCTTGCCCAGTAAATGGAAATCTCTGAGGCTCAAGTCTCCTCATCTAAAAAGTGGCTATTGACTCAAGAAGGGAAGTTTGGCTTCACTTTTTGAAGGGAGCAGCATCAAAGTCAGTTGCCAAGCCAGGCTTCAGCAGTATGTGAACTGTGAACTTTCAGATACACAGGCTGGATTTAGAAAAGGCAGAGGAACTAGAGAGCAAATTGCCAACATCTGTTGGAGTATCAAAAAAGCAAGAGAGTTCCACAGAAACATTTACTTCTGCTTTATTGACTACGCCAAAGCCTTTGACTGTGTAGATCACCACAAACTGTGGAAAATTCTTCAAGAGATGGGAATACCAGACCACCTGACCTGCCTCTTGAGAAACCTGTATACAGGTCAGGAAGCAACAGTTAGAACCGGAGATGGAACAACAGACTGGTTCCAAATCAGGAAAAGAGTGCATCAAGGCTGTATACTGTCACCCTGCTTATTTAACTTATATTCAGAGTACATCATGCAAAAATGCCAGGCTGGATGAAGCACAAGCTGGAATCAAGATTGCCGGGTAGAAATATCGAATAACCTCAGTTACGCAGATGACCC
>NW_011480450.1:13010-13538 GCF_000754665.1 Bison bison bison
TTGGAGAAAACTCTTGAGAGTCCCTTGGACTGCAAGGAGATCCAACCAGTCCATCCTAAAGGAAATCAGTCCTGGATGTTCACTGGAAGGACTGATGCTGAAGCTGAAACTCCAGTACTCTGGCCACCTGATTCAAAGAACTGACTCACTGGAAAAGACCCTGATGGGGGGAAAGACTGAAGGCAGGAGGAGAAGGGGACAACAGAGGATGAGATGGTTGGATGGTATCACCGACCTGGTGGACATGAGTTTGAGCAGGCTCCAGGAGTTGATGATGGATAGGGAAACCTGGCAGTCCATGGGGTCGCAAAGAGTCAAACACAACTGAGTGACTGAACTGAACTGAGCATCAAAGTGCTTACGGACATAATCTAAAATCATCAGTGTGATTTCCAAAAGTGGTCACTGCAGCCAAGATGAAGTATAATTAGTATAGTTCGCTGTCAACCCATCACCTCCCTTGATGTGGACTTTTAACTTCTCTTAACATAAGTATGGTGCAGTGGTCAGTACACAGGCTCTGGAAGC
>NW_011480450.1:13638-15744 GCF_000754665.1 Bison bison bison
CAGGTTCCATTTTTGTAAAATGAGAACAGTCATTTATATTGTTCTTCTGATGATCTTAGAAATGCTTGACCTAATTCTCAACATGTTCTCAGGAAATGTTAACAAAGCTCAAGATGGTGTACTTTCTTAAGCAGTCATTTCAGTCTGTCAACTCAACCGAGACCTCATGCTCATGTTGTTGTTCAGTCACTAAGTCCTGTCTGACTCTTTGGGACCCTATGGACTGCAGCAAGCCAGGAAGAGCACATAGCCAACTCAAAATTGCAATTTTCTTGTCTTCATCTTATTAAACTATAAAGTCTGGCCTCTCATACTGACTTTCTGTAAATACCTTTTTAATCAACTTTTTATGTTAAGATATAGTTCACATGCCATAATATTTACCATTTTTAAATGTAAAATTTAAAAAAAAACTTAAATTGGGGATTAATAATACTTGCTTACATTAGTTATTTTAAGAAACAAATAAGCTTGTTAGACTATTTGATTTTTATTGCACTGTGATCATTATTTTTACCACTATTATTCTCATGATGAATTTTCAACCATTATCCTAGAAGAGAGATTGACTCAGTCCTCTCAAAGTATATGACTAAATTTGAACTTGAAAGATAGAGCCTGACTCATGAGAAAAGGAAAATAATGAGACTATGTTTTCACAGGAAAATCTGAGTTAGCAGCAAGAATCCTGTTTGTTAAAATTCAGATACAGATAAATAATGAGTATGGTTCAGGAATAATTTCAGAGTATCCATGGTTACAGAAAATGTTGCAACACCCACCTTGGGAGACGTGTCACCACATTTCTATAAATAGAGTAGAAATTGATTCATTTCCACCTTGATCATGTGTAAGATTCTAATCTTCTCAAGAATAAAGGAACTAGACTTGACGTAATGGGGGAATAGGTAATTTAATGGGTATAATGGGCCACATGTCTGAGGAAGGTCAACAAAGCAAAGGAGGAAGAACGTTTATGAGAGCAAATGGGGCTTCCTTGATCTCCAGTAGGCAAATGCTTGAGGGGAAGACTGACCCTGAGCACCTGAACAACCTCAAGCTACTTAGAGTTTCTCCTGACCACTCATTCAGTTTTAGAAACAAAACAAAAAGACAGTTGGAAGATTTCTAATTAAACATGAGAGGAAAAAAGGATTTTTAAGAATGGCCATAAGGCCAGAAAGAATGAGAATAGATGACAGCAACCAAGAGATGACCATAAAATTTTAAAAGCTGGAAAGTGGATGGCTAAATGGTAAATGACTTAGCATAAACCTAAAATTTGAGTATCTACAAGGATTCAGAGTCAGGTAGCATTGTCAACAAAAAAGCCAATCTGAGCTGCAGAATTCCAGGAATGCTTAGAAGTTGGCAGCACCAAGTACTTTCGAAGCTTGAGTGGCAAAAGGCTAAAAAGTAACCATAGCTGAGGGAAGTAGTACAATACTAAAATGGAGAAATTAACTCAGAGTTATGACATCTCAGATAATGATATCTTCCCAATCTGTCTCCTACTAGGCTCTGAGAACATCAGCAGCTGTTCACTTAGTTCCCAGATAAAAGAATGATGCCTGAGAAATACTGACATGTTTAGTATTTGCTTAGTTACAGACGTGAACATATGGGGGTCTCCAATGAAACACTGAGGCCCCCTCTTTGTCAACCCAATCAGTGTACAATTTCCACTAAACTAAGTTTTTCAGTGTTTCACTCTTAGACAGACTGAGGCAGGAGACAGATGGGCCCCAGGCTGAACAGTTTCTCCCCATGGACAGAAACCCCATAAAAGCAAGGTGATGGAGGAGGCTGGGCCCTGCCCAGGTAAGAGATAAAAGACCACATATTTCTCATTCTGTAAGTCAAGGAGAAGAATTATACAAAAAAGATCCTAATGACCCATATAACCACCATGGTGTGATCACTCACCTAGAGTCAGACATCCTGGAGTGCAAAGTCAAGTGGGCCTTAGGAAGCATCACTATGAACAAAGTTAATGGGGGTGGCTTCCCTCATAGCTCAGTTGGTAAAGAATCTGCCTGCAATGTAGGAGGCCTAGGTTCGATTTCTGGGTCAGGAAGAACTCCTGGAGAAGGAAATGGCAATTCA
>NW_011480450.1:18044-19679 GCF_000754665.1 Bison bison bison
AAACTAAGATCATGGCATTTGGGCCCATCATTTCATGGCAAATAGATGGGGAAACAATGGAAACAGTGACAGACTTTATTATTTGTGCTTCAAAATCACTGCAGATGGTGACTGAAGCCATGAATTAAAAGACACTTGCTCCTTTGAAGAAAAGCTATGACCAACCTAGACAGTATATTAAAAAGCAGAGACATTATTTTGCCAACAAAGGTTTGTATAGTCAACCTATGGTTTTTCCAGTAGTCATGGATGGTTGTGAGAGTTGGACCAGAAAGAAAGCTGAGCTCTGAAGAACTGATGCTTTCAAAGTGTGGTGCTGGAGAAGACTCTTGAGAGTCCCTTGGACTGCAAGGAGATCAAACCAGTCAATCCTAAAGGAAATCAATTCTGAATATTCATTTGAAGGACTGATGCTCAAACTGAAGTTCTAATACTTTAGCCACCTAATGCAGAGAGCCAACTCATTGGAAAAGATCCTGATGCTGGGAAAGATGAAGGCGGGTGGAGAAGGGGATGACAAAGGATGAGATAGGTGGATGGCATCACTGACACAATGGACATGAGTTTGAGGAAGCTCTGGGAGATGGTGAAGGATAGGGAAGCCTGGCGTGCTGCGGTCTATTGTGTTGTGAAGAGTCAGACATGACTGAGTGACTCAACAAGTCAAGGAGACCTCCCTGACTACACATGTGCAGAAAAGCTCCTTGGGGGTCAAAAAGGGAGGGTGCATCATCTGAAAGTAAGTGATGTCAACTTCCCATAAGACTCTTCACCAAAATCTATCTTGGCTAAGAGATGAGTATGCACACATGGGAGGATACTGAAATATGCCTAATATGGATTCAGAACCAGACAAATCAGAATGACTGGCCAAAAGAAACCTGGAAGGAATGCCCCATAAAAGTGATTCAAACCACCACGAGAGCACAACTCTCTCTGAGCCCACCCAAGTGTGTATCTACACATACTGTACTCTTTTTCCTCCTAATAAACACTTGTTTCACTACTTTCCATCTTCGTGGGAATTCTTTTCTGCAAAGCCAAAGAGCCAGGGCTATGTCACTGACCACTGGTATAGTGGCTAAGTCAGTGCCCTCACCACCTAGACTCAGCCTCAATCTCTAGCTAGGAACCGAAGCCCCACTTCAAGTCATTGCAGGCTGAGGTCACCTGAGATCAAGACCACCAAGAATTTCCATTTAAAGAAAATTTCTAACATGAAAGGCAAAGAATATACGGGGGGAAAAGGAAACCAGAAAAAATAGAAACAATGCAGAGAGCAGAAGAAAACTAAACTTCACTGTAAGTAGTATCTTCAAATGATAAATAAGACTGCATTATCCAAGAAACAAGAAGGACATGCTATACAGAAAACCAACAACCCAAGAATATAAAGAGCTTTGAAAATTAAAATATAACAGAAAATAAGTCAATAGAGGAGTGGTAAGATAAAGCTGAAGAAATTTTATAGAAAGTTTTGTCAGCTACAAAGTGGCACTTGCTATCTACCTCTACAAGGATTAAATCATATGCAGATGGAGCTGCTGATTTTCAACATCCCCCGAAAGGAGTTTAGGGTAAAGAGAAGACATGAGGCACTCTGTGCTGGCTGAGGGGGTGAGGGGCTTCTCAGAT
>NW_011480451.1:0-776 GCF_000754665.1 Bison bison bison
ACATTAATTATTATTGCTTCTACTGGCTTGTGTGCATGTTTAGTCACAGCAGATACACAACTCCAAATGGTGGATTTCTTTGATATTAACTGAGGGAAATATCACCAGACTGACAGAACTGTGGGATGAGTGGTCCTCCTGGAGATTCTGTGAGACTCCTCCACACTGAATCCCCATCGATCCATTGCTTATGACGCAGGATTTCCTATCCAGGGCTTGTTCCAGAGGGATTTCTGCTCATGAATCTTTGCTCCAATATAATCTTGGTTCCTTCTCTTCACCTGCTGTCCCTTCCCTTGTGGAGGCAGTGATGTCCCCTGTCTCTCACCTCTCTTACTGATTCGAAAATTTTCAGTCTATTTGGTGTTTTCCTTGTTAGGACAGAGAGGTGACTCCCAAGCTCCTTACCTGAGGAACTAGAAAGTGCAGGTCCACAATTGATTTTTGAAGTTATACTGTGTGTGGTCATTCTGATGAAATATGAGTTTTAAGTGTGGATATCTGACTCTGTTCAGTTCAGTTCAGTTCAGTTGCACAGTCGTGTCCGACTCTTTGCGACCCCATGAATCACAGCACGCCAGGCCTCCCTGTCCATCACAAACTCCCAGAGTTCACTCAGACTCACGTCCATCGAGTCAGTGATGCCATCCAGCCATCTCTTCCTCTGTCATCCCCTTATCAACTTGCCCCCAATCCCTCCCAGCATTAGAGGCTTTCTTTCCAGTGAGTCAACTCTTCGCATGAGGTGGCCAAAGTACTGGAGTTTCAGCTTCAGC
>NW_011480451.1:4144-6654 GCF_000754665.1 Bison bison bison
AAGTTTGTGTATCACATACAGAGGGTGGCTCTCAGCACTGCCCTGTGCTCCATCTGCATCCTGAGCACCTAAGAGTCCTTCACTCTCACCCCCAGGAGAGAGGAGTGAGTGATGCTCAGAGGAAGGGCCCCCAAGGTCATTGGCCCTTCCCATTGCACCTGCAGGATGCTCAGTTTTTTAATGAATATCTACATTCCCTTGATGATTACTGGTCCAGAGAACACAAGACATGATACTGACAATGAAGGGAAGTGGTTCTGCTCACCCACAGCTCCTTACGCAGGTTTTATGTACTTTTGGTCCATCTCTGATGCCATGTTTCTTACCCTCATGGTCTGGTCCAGTGGCTCCATGGTGCTTCTCCTGCTCAGACACCACCAGAGGGTGCAGTATATTCACACCCGCACTGGGCACCACAGATGCCCCCCGGAGACCAGAGCGGCCCATACCATCCTTTTGCTGGCGGTCACCTTCGTCATCTTCTACGTGCTGAATTCTATTTTTGCTTTTGTATCAGTGCCTTTTTAGATTCTTGTCTATGGTTGATACAGACCTCTAGTGTCTCGGCTCATGTTTTCCCACTGTTTCCCCCTTCCAGTCGCTCCTGAGGGATCCTAGAACTCCTAGGTTCTGCTCTTGAAGAAAAATGGTTAAATGGCTAAATATGCAGTGCATCCGTGTTCAATCTCTCAGTCATATCTGACTCTTTGCAACCCCAGGCTCCTCTGTCCATGGAATTTTCTAGGCAAGAATATTGGAGCAGGTTGCCATTTCTTCCTCCAGGGGATTTCCCTAAACCAGGGCTCAACTCATGTCTCCTGCATCTCCTGCAATGGCAGGCAGGCTCTACCACTGTGGCCCCTGGGAAGCGCCTTAGATACATAGCAGGCAGCTTCAGTAATAGCCAATACCTTTCTTCTGTAATTACTTATATATTTACTTTATACCCACTTTTACTGAAGCATAAATAATGTGACATTGTATCACTTCAGGTCTTACAACATTATGATTGAATATTTGCATATGTTACAGACAATCAGTCAAATAAGTCTAGTTGATATCTATCTACCTCCATGTTGTTTTCAGTGTTGTCTTGTCTGATTCTTCATGATCATGTGGACTGCAGCACACCAGGCCTCCCTGTCCTTCACCGTCTCCCAGAGTTGGTTGAAACACATGTCCATGGAGTTGGTGATGCCATCTTATCATCTCATCCTCTGTTGCTCTCTTCCCCTCCTGCCCTCAGTCTCTCTCAGCATCAGGGTCTTTTCCAGTGAGTCAGTTCTTCACATCAGGTGGCCAAAGTATTTGAGCTTCAGCATCAGTCCTTCCAATGAATATTCAGGGTTGATTTCCTTTAGGATGGACTGGTTTCATCTCCTTGCTGTTGAAGGGACTCTCAAGAGGCTTCTCCAGCACCACAGTTTGAAGGCATCTGTTCTTCAGCACTCAGCCTTCTTTATGGTCCAATTCTCACATCCATACATGAATACTGGAAAAACATAGCTTTGACTATATGGACCTTTGTTGATAAAGTGATGTTCTCTGCTTTTTAGTACACTGTCTAGATTTGTCATAGCTTTTCATCCAAGGAGCACATGTATTTTAATTTCCTGGCTGCAATCACCATCCACAGTGACTTTGGAGCCCCCAAAATAAAATCTGTCACCATTTCCACCTCTGTACGTACTACAAAAACTTTCTTGTGACAAGAACTTTGAAGATCGACTCCCTTACCACTTTTCATTATGCAATACAGTATTATTAACTACTGTCTCCATGCTGTACGCTTATATATCCATGAGGGGTTTATTTTATAATTAGAATTTGGTACCATTGATGTTTGTACTGAGTACAAATTTTTACACAAAATCCAAACAACTTTGAAGGTCAAATAGATAAATAGGCTTGCTGCCTTGAGAGGTCTGAAAGTGAATCCATGAGATTATCAACTTGAAAAAGATTCCAGCTGTTACTAAGGAAACCCGTCTTCCCCTTGGCCAGTGCAGCTGCCTGAAAGAAGCCTCCTTTCTTCAGGAACACCTGAAGTGTTTTCACAAAGCTTATCTCCCTGTGCTGTAGCTCATATCTGATATATGTTTACACAGAATCCAGTATTGCTCTACATTGTTATTCCAGAGGGGGTGGACGTTTTATTTCATAGGTGAGGATAAGAATCCTGGGAAATGGAGACGGTGTTATGTTTTTGTTTGTGATTTTTTTTTCACTCGTGTTTCTCTGATATGCTGTAGTGTTACACAAAAATCAATGTTATTCAGTGGGTTACATCATTTTTCACATTGGATTTTCTTTACATGGCTCAGTTCAGTCAGTTCAGTTGCTCAGTCGTGTCCGAGTCTTTGTGACCCCATGGACTGCAGCACGCCAGGCTTCCCTGTCCATCACCAACTCCTGGAGCTTGTTCAAACTGATGTCCATTGAGTTAGTGATACCAACCAACCATCTCATCCTCTGTTGTTCCCTTTTCCTCCTGCCTTCAATCTTTCCCA
>NW_011480451.1:6771-7684 GCF_000754665.1 Bison bison bison
TGGATGGGATCACTGACTTGATGGACGTGAGTCTCAGTGAACTCCGGGAGTTGGTGATGGACAGGGAGGCCTGGCATACTGCGATTCATGGGGTCGCAAAGGGTCAGACAGGACTGAGCGACTGAACTGAACTGAAGGTATAATTATTTGTATTTATTTCTGTATCAATTACATATGAGCTTCCAAATTTTCTAATATTCTCCTTAGATTATTATGACTGTTTCAAATAATGTCAGAATAGAAGTGCTCCAACCAAAGGACACAGACAGGATGATTAAATAAAGAACCAGACCCGTATACCTGCTATTTACAAAAAACTTCCCATCTAGAAACACGAATAGACTGAAAGTGATGGAGTGGAAAAGGTTGTTCCACACAAATCAAAACAAAATCAGAGAAATACTTATTCAAAAAAGACTTGAAGATAAAGACTATTACAAGAGACAAAGAATAACACTACATATTGATTGAAGGATCAACCCATGAAGAAGATGTAACAATTGTAAATATATATGCACCCAACATAGGAGCACCTCAATACAGAAGGCGAATCAGGTGTGTGTGTTACACCCAAGCCCCTCAGTCCAAATGAGCCCATGTCAGGAGCTCCCATGTCAGGAGCCCATGTCATGGGCTCCCATGTCAGGAGCCCATGTCAACCCCCTGGGACTGGCGCTTCCACGCTGGACGGCTCAGATCTGGATGCTTTCACCCACTCAGCTAGAAGTCTGGGATGAATCACCTGTTTCAAATATGGGAACCTGAAGTGTTAGTGACTCTTTGTATCTTCATTACCTAGTTGAGGAATGGCACATAGTAGGTCCAAACTGTCTGTATGTGTTTGTGTTGAGCCATGTCCCCATAGTGAATAATCATTCAATATATTAAAACCTTTATGTACATTGTCCGAGAC
>NW_011480451.1:8472-13353 GCF_000754665.1 Bison bison bison
AATGGATCAGGTATCAAACATCCAATTATCAAGTTAAACTTCCAACTAGCAATTGATCATCCATGGATGAAATTAAAGAATTCTAACATTTTCTCCCTAATATAATTTTAGATAAATTCTTTTCCCCAACTGCTGTCTGCATGTCCCAGAGTGCATCTTGCCAGAGCTAATGGACTGTAACACAAGGGCAGGCTTGTGATCCAAACAGACTCAAAGAGGTGGTCTGTGGGTGACCTGGAGAAAATGACAAAGTCCTTCAGAGTCATGTGGACAGAATGGAGACCTAAGGATTCTGAGAAGGGAAACTCAGGCTTCAAAGGGGCATTTTCCAAGTTAAAGAGACCTGAGGCCATAAATAGAAAGGGCTGTGGAACTTAACTTCAGGGGGAAGCCCAGCCTCCAGACCGCATGCTGATGATCAGTGTGAACACACTTTGGAACAGTTTGGAAAAGTGAGACCATGAGGGAAAATGCCCAACGGGAGACACAGTGAAGGGAGCCCTGGTGCTCTGTGAGTGTCCCTCCCCCAGCTATGACTTTCGCTGTAAACTTGGGGTCTCCCACAGGGAACACAGAAAACTCTCCCTGCCCTCTGCTCAGCTGCTCACGTGGACCTTCTCAGTAATTGCCAGGAGTTGTCAGTAGTCCCCAGGCGTGGGTGAGGGTGAGGAGCACTGGGGGTAAGATCTGCCCCTCACTGGAGACGCCCCAGACTCTCCATGCAGACAGTGTCACCTCCGCTCCAGATGACATGATAATGGCTCCTCTGTGGGGACAGTGGACTCAGGGACCCTGTCCCTATAACTGGGGCCCATCCTGACTGACACATCCCTGCACAGTATGTGGCGCCAAGTGCAGGCAGGTGAGTGCTCCCTTGTGTTCAGTCTCAGGGCAGGAAACAGGAGAGCTGGCTCTCAGCAGGAGAGGAGCTCAGAGCTGTGTTGTCAACACCTTGGGCAGGGCAGGTGCTCCCCTGCCTTGTCTGAGCTGCCCCGTCCATGACCTGGATGTTAGGTGGAAGGGGGGAATGTGCTGGGGTGTGTATCTAAGTGGGACCAGAGCTGTGAGTTCACTGCAGACCCCTGTGTCCTGGAGTCCCTGACAATGAGGAGAAGAGGGAGGGGGGACTGTGGAATCTCTGCCAAGTCCTGTATGACCAGAGCTGCGGGCTTCTCAATATTGCATAAAAGTGTCTACTGACCTTGGACCTAATTGATTAGGGCTGGGTGTGAATATCATGGAATAGGTTGATGTGCAAGAGTTTGGATTAGAACCTGAAAGTCCTGAAATAAGATCCAGTGACAGACACATACACATACAAACAGAAATACAGAGAGAAAGGCTGCCCTATACAACACTGACATTCTCCTTCACTGTATGAAATCATCTCTGTATTTTCTGCCATGATTTGCCTTTCATGACTCTCTCTATGTTTTATGTTATGTATGTCAGTGTGGCTCATGTCTTCCCCTCTCTAACTGAATGTCACAATGCCCTCAGCCTTATTACCATGAGCAGCAGGAAAAGAAAAAAGAATTTGTATTGAGAGGGAATTCAGTTAACTTTCCAACCTGACATTGTTGGGTAAATGTTAGAAAACAAGCATCGTTAGATTTTTAAAGGATTGGAATTAGGAATTGAAGGAGTACCCTCTGTGATAATTCAATGTTTTATATTAGGAAATACAGTGAAATGTACCTTGGGCCATGCCACAAATTGATGTTTGTGTCCCACAAATATTCATATGCTGAAATCCTATATATTAAAGATGAGGGTGTTAGAAGAGCCTTTGGAGGTGCTTATATTAAGTGGGAGGCCCTTTGTGAATAGGATTCCCACCTTGTCCAAATTGGGCTTCCCTGGTGACGCAGATGGTAAAGAAACTGCCCGCAAAGCAGGAGACACAGATTCGATCCCTGGGTCAGGAAAATCCTCTGGAGAAGGAAATAGCTGCCCTCTCCAGAATTCTTGCCTGGAGAATGCCATGGACAGAGGACCCTGGAGGGCACCAGTTCATGGGGTTGCAAAGAGTCAGACATAACTTTTTTTCAGTCCCTGTCCAGATTCATGGACACTTCCATGCCCAGGCTGGTCCACCCACACCTGTGGGTGCAGAGAGGCCCCTGGGGGTGGCAGGCACTGGAATGTGTGTCCCTGTATCAGCACAAGGGCCCCTTCTGTGGGTTCATTTCTGACTCTGGCTGTGGTGGTGCACCCCTGTGTGTGACTGTTGGCGGCTGGTGCTCATGGGTCGGGTGGGGGCAGGTGTGTCCTGCAATTCCGGGTGATAAATGTTGGTTTCAGGGAGGCACTTGCTCTGTGGGGTGATCTTTGTGTGTGTTCCACACAATGGACAAACAGTAGCTATGACCACATCACTCACCCCAGCAAATACTCAGCCCAAGAGGAAAGAGGTGATGGACCATAATTGATTACTGAAATTGCAGTGGATCTAAAATGTACATCATGATGTAATACATGTACACCTTCTGAAGGATTCCACAGTTGACTCAACTGATGCATCCATCGCCTCACATATTAGGTATCCTCACCTGTGGTCACCAGGTTCTACATTAGCCCTCAGACTTTGTTCACCTTATAACTGAAAGACTGTATCATACCTTTACCATCTTTTCCCCTTTTCCGCAACCCCAGTTCCCAGGCAACCACCATTCAACTTTGTTTCTATGAGACTGATTTTTTAAATATAACTCTACCTATAAATAACAGAAATGTAGAAGGGAATGGCAAATATCTATGTCTGGATATTCCACACACCGAAGTGTCCTCGAGATTTATCCATGCTGTTGCAAAAGGAAGGATTTCCACCTTTGAAAAACTGAGTTATATTCCGCCGTATAATGCACCTCAGCTCCCTAACCGACTCATCTGTCAGTGGGTGCTTGGGTTGTTTCCATGTCTTGGCTCTTGTGGTAACAAGGCAGCAATGAACACAGGGGTCCAGACATTATTCTGAGATCCTGATTTCACCCCCTTGTATACACACTAGAAGCAGGACTGCTGGTCACATGGCACATCTGGTTCTAGTTTCTCAGGAATTTTAACGTTTTCTGCAGAGGCTGTACCTGTTCATGTTCCCACCAACAGTGCATAAGTGTGCCTTTTTCTCAACATCCCTGCCAACTTGCTCCCTCTTGTCTTTTGGGGAACAGACACGAACAGGTGAGAGACGCTATCACATTGGGATTTTGATCTGATGACTAGAGATACTGAGCACCTGGCCATGAACCTTTTTAGCCCTCGGTTTGCTGTCTTTGGACAAATGTCTACTTGAGTCCTTTGTACATTTTAAGCTGGGTTTTGGGTTTTCCAGAAATTCCTTTTACATTTTGGATGTTCACTCATTACTGGGTGTGTGGATTGCTAATATTGTCTCCTGTTGCATAGCTGCCTCTTCATGCTTTCCTTTGCTCTGCAGAGGTCTTATGTGATACACTCCCATTCGTTTACCTTTGCTTTTGTTGTTAAATTCAAGCCATCATGACCAAGACCAATGTCAAGGAGCTCACTTCTTTCCTCTCAGAGTTTCATGGTTTCAGCTCTTACATTCCAGTCTTAGTCTGAGACCATTTTTGTGTGTGATGTAAGGTAGTCTGCAGCTTTTCTTGTAGTTTTTAAAATTGGGACATAACTGACATAACATTATATGAGTTTCATGTGTACAAAATAATGATTCCGTGTTTGTCTATGTTGCCAGGTGGTTACAGTAAGTCTAATCTATTAACACCTATTATACATGCATTACATTTTTCTCGTTCAGTCAGAATTTGGTAGGTTTGTGACTACCAGTGTCAGTCTTTAGATGTGGATGTTCAGTTTTCCAAATAGCACTTGTTGAAGAAACTATCCTTTTTCTATTATATATTCTTAGTGTCTCTGTCAAAACTGAATTGACCACTGGAGCTTGGGTTTGTTTGTGCCTGTTTATTCTGTTCCATTGATCTGTCTGTTTAAATGCCCATATGTGTTTCTGTTACTATAAATCTGACATACAATTTGAAATATAGAAGTTTCATGCTTTGTTGTTCTTTCTCAAGATTCTTTCACCATGTGGGTATTTTTTAAATGACTACAAATTTGGGTCTTTTTTTTTTTTTTCTGAGAATAATGACATTGAAAATGGTTGAACTAAGCCAACGATGTTGCTGAAGAAGGCAGACATGTTTCCAAAGTTGATAGACAGACCTTACATGGAGGTAGGCAATCAGGATATAAAGCAAATAGAAAGCTGTTGTATAACACGGGGAGCTCAGCTCGGTGCCCTCTCATGACCTCGAGGGGCACAACTGGGAGATGGGGGAGGCTCAAGAGGCAGGGGAGATATACATATATGTATGTATACTTATATCTGATTTACGTTGTTCTACAGCAGAAACTATCAAAACGTTGTAACGCAATTAGCCCTTTATTTAAAAATTTTAAATAAAAGTAAATTTTAAAATATAAAATAATAATGGTGGATGTTTAACTGGTATCAGGAACATGTTATCCTGTTAAAGTCACTTCTCTGGACTATGACAGTGTCTTCTCTTTTCAGGAGAAATAAAATGTGGGAATCCTTGTCCACTGTTAGTTGCATAAGAAGACTGCTGTTGTCTCTGTCTGCAGGGTCTCCTGTCTGCTCCAGGCCACTCCAAAGTCCTGTCCATGTCTTTTCACAGAGATGCCCTGAGAACCATAAGCCAGGCAGCCCTGAAAACCACGTATCTGACACAGATAGGAGTTGGGTCTCTGGCCAATGTCATCCTTTTGTTCCACAACATCTCTCCAGTCTTGCTGGGCCACAACCAGAGACCTCCACACACCATTCTCAGCCACATGGCCCTGTCCAACCTTTTGTTTCTTCTGTCCTCTGGGGTT
>NW_011480451.1:14868-16521 GCF_000754665.1 Bison bison bison
GAAAATGAGTTTTCTGGTTGACTAATCATCATCAGAAAGGGACATAAAATGTTAGCAGGCCTCTTGGCCAGAAGATGATGTAAATCACCTGAGAACTTTGTATATCGGAAGGAATGCAGAAAAAAAGCGTGGTTTCAATAAGGATCAGGACTGCTAACCCCGTGTGACTTTGTATTTTCCATTTATCTCTGTGTATAACTCAATGTATAAAAGCGGACCTGGAAAATAAAAAAACGGATCAGTTCCTGGAAAGACTGGCCTCCTCATGTCGTTCTTTCTCTCACCTTCTGGCTGAATTCCCATCTGGAGCGTGGAATCTCGTCAAGCCTACTAATTTTGCCTGGGCTTCTAAGATCTGACGGGGAGGCCTTAGTGTATCCTCTCCTTCGGGAGAACGGGAGGATGCCTGCAGCCTACATAGGTGACGCAATTTCCTTGTCATGGAATTTTATTGGCTTTCCACGTAAACCAAGTTATTCAGCCTCTTTTCTCTGCTGAATTTTCCTTCTGAGCTATCCTTATTTAACCACTCTTTATATCTTTCATTAATGCTTAGTTCATCTATTGTTTCCTGGTCACCGACACCGTCCTCACTTCAAGTTCCCTGGATCCACTGGGGCTGGACCCCGGCAGTTAGTTTTTTTTATTATTTGGCTGTGCAACATGTGGGATCTTTGTTCTCAGACCAGGGATTGAACCTGTACCCCTGTGTGGAAGCTTGAAGTCTTAACCACTGGACTGCCAGGGAAGTCCCCATCAGAAGAACTTGGAAGGTCAAGTCTCTTAGCATTTTTCAAGTATGCAATGAATATAATTGACCATATTCACCATGAGGTACACTACACTCCCCTGACTTGTTTATTCTATAACTAGAAGTTGATACCTTTTGATGTTTCCACTCAATACCCTGGACGAGGAAATGGCAACCCACTCCAGTATTCTTGCCTGAAAAATCCCATGGACTGTACCCTACCAGGCTCTTCTGTCCATGGGAGTGCAAAGAGTTGGACACGCATGAGCAGCTGAGCACTCAATACCACATAAACTCCATTGAATTGAGAAGGTTCACTGGATGCCAGCAGTGCCTTAGGAGAGCTGAAAATCCATGCATGAAATTATCTGCTCGAAAAACCTACCAACCGTTATTGAGGAAACTATTTCCCTTTTGACCAATGCAGCCGTCTGAAAGAATCCTCCTTTCTCAGGATCATTTCAAGAGTTTCCACAAACTTTCTCTCCATGTGTTGTGGCTGATACCTGACACAGTGGCACACAAGCCAATATAGGTCTCCGTAAATATCAGTCTTGCGTGGGTGGAGATTGGACTTCTGAGATGAAGATAACACACATGAAAATAGAGAATGTGTTCTTCCATATTACCTGTAACTTTATTTCGCTGTTGATTCTCCAGTATGCTGTAGTGTTACCCAGAAAATGCATGTTGTTCAACGGCTTGCTTCTCCTTTAAACCTGGATTGTTTACATGTTTAAGTCAATAAACTTAATTGATTGGATGAATCATGTAATCTGAAGGACAGAACAGTAGTTGCTTTTTTAAAAAAATCTGTTCCTTGAATATATAGTTTTCTTGATTGCATTTTGCAACCTGAGGTTTGTTTCTATTTGTCCAATCTATTTTTTCTGCTTTTTTTT
>NW_011480452.1:0-2308 GCF_000754665.1 Bison bison bison
AATGTGGGAGACCTGGGTTCAATCCCTGGGTCAGGAAGATCCCCTGGAGAAGGAAATGGCAACCCACCCCAGTACTCTTGCCTGGAAAATCCCATGGACGGAGGAGCCTGGTAGGCTGCAGTCCATGGGGTCACTAAGAGTTGGACACGACTGAGCAACTTCACTTTTCACATTCATGCATTGGAGAAGGAAGTGGCAACCTACTCCAGTGTTCTTGCCTGGAGAATCCCAGGGACGGGGAGCCTGGTGGGCTGCCGTCTATGGGGTCACACAGAGTCGGACACTACTGAAGCGACTTAGCAGCAGCAGCAAGAAGGTATACAGGACAAAGTAACAGCATAGCCAGTATAATGATGACACAGTGGAGGTCTTGACACCAGGGTGCGGCTTCTGATGAACCCGTCACCCTGAACTTGGGTCATGTGTGGTCAAAGGGATAAGACTGGATGAGTGCAAAGCACATCACATTTTAAGTCGTCAGTTCTGGCCTCCTTTCAACTCTTCCACCTAGCTAGCACCTGGTGTCCTCAGAGGTATTTCTCTAGCACCCATTCTCCAGTTCAACTGTATCTCATCAATACTGATTTGTTATTACTCAGTAAATAATCTCAACAAAGAAGAACAGTTTAATAATAACCTCAGCCAGATTATCAATTATCTTGGATCAAGTTGTCCTTAAATATCTCTTGTTAGTGTAACAAGAGGAAAGGCCATCAACTCGTCATTCCTCACCAGAAATAGCTTTTTGGAACTCATAGATAAAAGCACATTCCTTCACTTTTAAATATAATCTGTGGTGGAAATGTGCTTCTTCAGTAAAATGATGAAAAATATATTCAATACGAGCTCTCTACATGGAATATATTTAAGAGAAAAGATAACAAAATCATCTGATACAAATGGATATTGTTGACTCAACCAAAGTAACTTTTATCCCAGTGTGTGTACATCAGAATGGTTCACAAATATGAAAAACTTTCACTGGGTCTTTGTCCATGGCCCATAGGTTCCTGCCAAATGGGCCCCTGCAGTTTAGCATGAAAGCTACTCTCAGCTGTGTTAATCACTTTCCTTTATTAAAACTCCAAGACACCACTCTCACTGCTGTGTATAGTTTCAGAGAGTCATGATATTTGCCCTCCTGCAGCTCAGTCTAAATCACTGAAGGGAAAGGCAGCTGCTTTTTCCCTGGCAGGAAAACTGCTTGGCTTCAGCCCTCTGTGCATATCCTGAGTTTTTCATCTCTGAAGTGTAGATTTCAAAAATATTCCTTTAGCCATTTTCTTCTGCTTGTGGATATATCCAAGGCAGAAAAGATCATAAAATCATATATATGATGACTTGAAAGGTTCTTCCCATAATTCTCAGACCCCTAACTTGTAATCAAGACATAGAGACCTGTGTGAATAATTTACTAACCAACCTAGTTCTTTATTTCTCTTTGTCTAGCTTCTATCTATATTCACTGTCTAATAAATGATTTATGAAGATTGCATGGAGTTCTTCTGTTAAAAGATGTGTGATTTTAATCTGTACAGCTTGCTGTAGCCCTCTGATTAAAGAAATTAAACTTTTTTTCAGTTAAAGAATTAGGGGAAAAATGGACTTGGCTTAACTTCAAACTGCTGGAAACCAAAAAGTTTGCAAATAGCTTTGAGGACATGCCCATTTTTTTAATACAGAGAAAGAACTTTAAAAAATATCTTGGGAATGAGTTAATGCAAAGAAAGTAGGCGCACAAGCACCCTCTACTTCGTAAATTTAAGCAAAATTTCCTTGTTTGGCCATGGTGACTATGGCTACCTCTGAAACAAAGAGCCTAAAGCCTTGCCATCTAGGGCATTTGTTTTCTCTAGTCAAACTCTGAGCACCTGTTAGAAAAATATGCAATATCCTCTGAGAGCCTCAGTTTTGCCTGCTTGGCACTTCATGCTTATTGATGAGATGCTGCTAGCTGTGTAATGAAACCCAAATAAAAAAAGCCTTAAGGGCTCTGTTCTAATACATTGTTTATGCTGGTGTGAAAATTGACTGCACATCGCTTGGTTTGTGCAATTTACTCCCGAAATATTCCTATTCAGGAAATCCTGCAAATAGCAATATTCATCTTGAAAATCACCTCACAGAACCCTTAGCAAGCTGAGAAACATAATCAATGAGATCGTGATGTAGAGGGCAAAAATTAGGCATAATCACAACCCTTTCCCATCAGTCAGCCTACTAGAAGGCATGACTTTGAATTTTGATTTTCAAATGTACTCTCGATTTAGACACAAAATATGTTGATTTTCGGTTTCAGAAATGATAA
>NW_011480452.1:3359-4680 GCF_000754665.1 Bison bison bison
CATATCACTAGAATGTCTTCATCATGTTTATTATTATAATCCACTTTCCATCCCTACTTTAATTGTACTTAACATATGTCTGTAGACTCCTTATCTAAAACTGAAGTCATTTTGAAGACAAAGTGCCTACAAAATAAGTATCAGCTCGTTAGTAGACATTATAAAACCCTCTCAGACTTATTCCAGTTTACCTTTCTATCCTCTCTGCCAACTACATCCTCTTGTATTCAAGACATAACAAATGATATATCATTCTCTGTATGTGGTTTCATGCCATGCCTGTTTTCTTGAATGCCTCGTACTTACTCCTAGTAGAGTGAAAAACCCTTTTAGAATTGCTTATAAACCCCTGTATCTATCTCTTACAGCCTTTGTACAGTGATTGGCACTTAAATTTTAGAAACCTGAGTATCTCATCACACTCTTCTTTGAATTCAGAGGGTGTCTACTTACTTATCTCCCTTGTCCCATTCATTTCTGAACACTCCTATCTCAGGGCTCAGTGCATGGTGGTAACTTGTTAGCATTTTAAAATCAGTGAATAAAAATATTAATGAGGTACCCAGAATGGTAATGAGATGGTCTAAGAAAGCTTAGGGATCCAGACAAACACATCATCGTCTCCTCCTTTCCATGCCCCTGTACACACTGATTGTTCTTTCTTTTCTCCCTTCCCAAGAGCCCATTTCAAGGATTTGTCCCAAATATAATTCCCTATTTTTGCATCTCCTATGGGCCAACAACATTAAGTACCCAATCACATAAACCAATTCACTTCAAAGCACAATCCATAAATTAATGTAATGATGGGCATTTTCAGACTAAATAAGTTAAATAATATCTTTGAGTCAATTGCTTCATTGACTCAAATTATTAAGTGTATTTACTTTCCAGGATTATAATAACCTAATGTTTTTATCTCCATCTAGTTGGTCTTTTGGTAGGAGATAAGGATAAAAGCAAGTGTGAGGATCTTTTAGAGAGATATAATGAACATTTAGGAAGGATGGAACATTTAGGAATGAGGAAAGCAGAGAGATATAGAAAGGTTTGCCACAACTAAAATGAGTTATATTGGGTTGGCCAAAACCCGAATAAACCTTTGGATCAACCCAATATTTGCAAAGTGCACTGCATTACTTTTACCTTACTTCTTCCTGACATGTTTACATCTCCCATTCTGATAGCTACCCCCAAGAGCAGATGGTATTGTAAGTCACAGGTAGATATCATTTCACCCATGCAAAACCCAGGCTGCTCAACCGGTGGCATGGTCTTGGGTTCAGTTTGACAATTATATTCAAGTCACAATAGGCTTGAT
>NW_011480452.1:4780-6899 GCF_000754665.1 Bison bison bison
AGGAAAGAGATGCAGTCCTATGATCAGGAAGAAACCTATCTAATTTTTTTTTTTCTGTAAATTTTAATCAAGCTAAAGGAGCATGTTACAGCCATCTTTCTCAGTTCCTTTTGTGTTCAAGGAAACTAGGTTTCTGATTGAATAACTTAGGCAAACTAGTCCATGTCGTTCATTTTAGAAGTATTCTGTTGTTGAAAGACCAGTTGAACTGACTTTGAGACTTGGGTGTAGAGAATATTTGCAGAATGGTGTAAGCAATCGGTGTTTAATAAGGGAGATTTTCATGCAAGTAAGAAGAAGAAAGATTGTCAGAGCAGACTTTAAACCAAGTTCTGAGGCCAGAAGGTAGCCACTTAAGAAAATTCCTAGATGTTATGCTAGGAGCATTTTTAGATAATGGAGTGAGGATAGCAGAGGCCATTTGATGTATGTCTTTGTTTGCAGTTTGAATGTTTTTGGTGATGGCACAGACATCAGAGAGGTTTTAGTAAGATTGTCCGCAGTCATGGTTATTTCCTGGGGCAAAGAATGAAAGATGTGGGAGTTCTGGTGGACTTCTGAGTAGCCCATACAGCAGCAGCTCTAGGCATGAAGATTGTCCATACATAATCTACTGTGCTGATGAGTCTTTTGAAGTATATATCAAGTTATTCAGCTTCAGCTCTCAGAGCTTCTTTAGACCCTAGGGGGAAAATTTTAGCTCCAAGACAATCTAGACTCTCAATAGCGATTTGGACAGTCAGTTTTTAGTCTTCAGTCATGCCAAGACAGGAGAATGGGAGAAAAATCGAATACATTAATTTGGAGAGTGGTGGCCAGACATTGAAGGAAATGAGAATAATTGAAATTTGGTCATAACTGACAAAACGTGTCAGACGGCAGGATCCAGTACAATCTACATTTAGATAGCAAAATCATGTACTTTCAAAAGAAAAGTAAAATAGCTAAAAGACATTGAAGAGGACCAGAATCTAATTACCCACAAAGGTGTGCTATAGTTTTATATCAAAACATACTAATTTTCCATATAGTAGCCTCCCATTTGATCAAAGATACTCAGAGTAAGATTATTCTTGTTTACAAAATAAGGCTGGGCTCTTTTATTACATAGATGGAGCAGGAATAATAATTTACCACATAGGCTCTTTAAAGTTTGTTTTGCTGAATATTTTCATAAGGAATTTCAGATTTGACTTTTTAAAAGTTTCATAGGATTAAGAAGCCAAACCAAGAATTTGACATCAGATTTTACCTGCCATGGCTATAGATTTGGGTCAATTCTTCTATTTTCGAAGTCCTTTAAATATCCTAAGGTCTCTTGAGACTGCCAGGGAGTGACATTCCTCATTTATCTATAAGACTGGATGTCCTGTAAGCCAGGTACTAGGCCAGATTTTCCAAGAGGGCTTTGTAAGTGTGGGCTTCATAAAATAAACTGGTTTTCCAAAACTGTCAGGTCATATCTGATTCTATGCACATCGTTCTTAAATATGACATTTCAGTCAATGTCTTGGTTATATAATCAGTTTTCTCAACTATGTCGTGTTACAAGAAGGACAGATTCTTATTAAACCTATGCAAATAAATATATTGCCATGAATGTAAGAATACTTGATAAGAGTTTCTGAGTTCTGGAGGGATCAGGCAGGGAGAAAAGATAAATGTTTCATTTCTTTTCACAGAAATGTAATCTACTAAATTGCTATGAGTTATAGATAGCTTAAGGAAAAAAGAAAAAAGGAATTCTTTATGTTAAGAAAGTGGAACATTAAAACATCAACCATATTTCCAAAAATAAAAGCCCTAATCAAATCATCCTTAATCAACTCATTCAGTTTTATGTAATTGATTCTTGTTTTACTCGCTCTCGGGTTAGCAGTTTCCTAAAACCCATTAGCTTCTCCACTCAAGTTCTGGAATTCCTGACTCAGTCCAGTGGTATGGGTCACAAAGTTATTTAAGCAAGGCTATCAGAAGTCTGTGTCCTAGAGTACCTGGCATAGTCCTTCCCAAGCGTTTTGGAGACAGTCCCTTTTTCTTGAAGTAAAGCATTCTGGCCTGAAACTGACAGGAAACACTTTCAGGGAAGCCTCAGAATAAAACAACAGATATCTGTAAA
>NW_011480452.1:6999-7708 GCF_000754665.1 Bison bison bison
TAATAACTGAAATTATGACTGATAACATGCTGCCATTGTCTAATATTAGGCAGAGCAGTACCAGGATATATCATGAACAAGGAGCATTAACAAATTTCTAGGAAGTTCATATAAGTACTGAAATATTTAGGTTAATAACATTTGACCCATACAAATACAACCTAAGGAATTATCTCTTCCTATTTGATGATATGCCACATGCAACTCAATGTACCACATAAACCTAATTATTTTTAATCTCTTTATTTTTAGAAGGTTAGAGAATAAATCCTTTGAGATTTTCAAAGCAGCTTAAGATCACGATTTATTTAGGATTTGATTTGTGGAAGGCAAAACATTAAAGGTTGTCAAAAATGTGAAAAGTTTTGCATACATGGAGAACCAGGATCATAGGACACTAAAACAATGCTTGACTACTTATTTAACCAAAGTGACAATAAAAGATATCAAAAATAAACATGATTGTAAGAGACTTTAGCTCTTTCAAAAGTGAGATACTTCAATTCTCTTAAATAATCACGGACATGATAAAATCAACATAAAGTACAAGAAACTATTCTAAGACACAGAATCATTATTGCCTAGGTGGATTGCTCAAAAAGTAAAGAAAAACTTTTTATAAGCTCTTATTATACTGATGATGAAGCTTAAACTCCAATACTTTGGCCACCTGATGCAAAGAACTGACTCATTTGAAAAGACCCTGATG
>NW_011480452.1:8508-9615 GCF_000754665.1 Bison bison bison
TCATGTCCATTGAGTCAGTGATGCCATCCAACCATCTCATCCTCTGTTTCTCCTTTCTCCTCTTGCCCTCAATCTTTCCCAACATCAGAGTCCTTTCCACTGAGTCGGCTCTTTGAATCAGGTGGCCGAATTGCTGGAGCTTCAGCATCAATCCCTCCAACGAATACCCAGTGTTGATTTCCTCTAAGATTGACTGGTTTGATCTCCTGGCTGTCCAAGGGACTCTCAAGAGTCTTTTCTAGCACCATAGTTCCAAAGCATCAGTTCTTCAGTGCTCAGCCTTCTTTATGGTCCAACTCTCATATCCGTACATGACTACTGAAAAAAACATAGCTTTGACTGTATGGACCCGTATTGGCAAAGTGATGTCTCTGCTTTTTTAATACACTAGCTCTAGATTTGTCAGAGCTTTACTTCCAAGGAGCTAGCAGCTTTTCATTTCATGGCTGCAGTCACTGGCTACAGTGATTTTGGTAGCCCAGGAAAATAAAGTCTGTCACTATTTCCATTGTTTTTCCCCCATCTATTTGCCATGAAGTGATGGGACCAGATGCTATGATCTTCTGTTTTTGAATAATAAGTTTTAAGCCAGCTTTTTCACTCTCCTTTCAACCTCATCAAGAGACTCTCTAGTTACTCTTCACTTTCTGCCATTAAAGTGGTATCATATGCATATGTGAGGCTATTGATACTTCTCCTGGCAGTCTTGATTCCAGCTTATGATTCATCCAGCCTGGTATTTCACATGATGTAGTCTTCATAAAGTTAAATAAGCAGGGTGACAATATACAGCCTTGACATGCTCCTTTCCTAATTTTCCATGTCTGATTCTAACTGTTGCTTCTTGACCTGCATACAGGTTTCTCAGGAGACAGGTGAGCTGGTCTGGTATATCATCTCTTAAAGAATTTGTAATATATAGCTCAGTTGGTAAATAATCTGCCTGCAATGCAGGAGACCCCAGTTCAATTCCTGGGTCAGGAAGATGCCCTGGAGAAGGGACAGGCTACCTACTCCAGTATTCTTGGGCTTCCCTTGTGGCTCAGCTGGTAAAGAATCCACCTGCAATGCAGGAGCCCTGGGTTTGATCCCCTGGGTTAGGAAGAT
>NW_011480452.1:9715-10589 GCF_000754665.1 Bison bison bison
CTGCAGGAGAGCCATCAGGAAAGCCCTTTCAGAGATTAATTTCTAGTTCATCCTGGGTCAGGAAGATCCCTTTGAGAAGGAACTGGAAACACACTCTAGTACTCTGGCCTGGAGAATCCCATGGACAGAGGAGCCTGGTGGGCTATAGTCCAAGGAGTCAGAAAGAGTCAGACACAACTGAACCACTAACACACACACACAGTTCATTGTTTGGAGTAAGATAATTCACTTTCAAATAGTTAATCCCTTAGATAGATGTATACCAGCTCAGGTTAAATCAAGTAAGATATCTGATTTAGTTTCTTTTTATTTTTTAAGGGGTAATGTTGGGAAGGTGAGGAACAGCAAAGAGGACACTGACCTCTTAGCCTAGCAATCTTCCAATTCTCTTTCTTAGTTAAAAGTTTCAGTGTTTTCTATTAGTTTGGAAAGTATTTCTGTGGAATATGTCTTGAAAAATAGTTAGTGGAACTTATTTGACAAAAACACAAGATATTCTCAGTTACCATGCAACTAGACAATTTTTCTGGAAATTTTTTTTAAAACCCTGAGTTTAGGTTGACTCTGGGGAAGAGTATAATTCTGGCTCTGATAAAACCTTGAAGATTGCTGGAGTTTGTGGGTACCATATTTGAATGAAATTAGGCATCAGCTTTTCTCTTTGAACTCTGGGCTATCAGAATTCTTCCTCTTACTTTCCATCCCTTCTACTCAATTCCAAAATCCATTGCTGAGCTGAAAGAGCTTGATAAGGGGAAGAAAAACAGAAAACCCAAGTTCAAATCCCATCTCAGACACTGACATTATGCCATTGTTTCACTCATTTACCCTTCTTAACCTGGCTTTCCTCCTCATTGAAAGTGAAAACCAAGCC
>NW_011480452.1:11787-12834 GCF_000754665.1 Bison bison bison
CTGTTGTAAATATTGACATTTAAAAAGTGTTCCATTACTCTTTAGAATGTATCCAGTGGAATCCAAATATCATAGCAATAGGATATATAACATTATCCACTTTTTAAAAAATACAGAAAATAAGCACATTGTTAATAATTAGAAGTTTCATATCATTCCTCTTTCTTTTTTAAATCATATTTCCATTTCACTTCCCCAAATAACATGCAAAGAGCTGTATCCTAATGTAATATATGTTTATGCTATAAAGTCTTTAATTAACCACTCTTTCATGCTTCTATATGACAAATACACACTATGGTTTCAAATTCAGTGTTTAAAACAATTTTATGTGACTGTAAGTTGCTAAGTATTTTTAAAAATCCTTTAGATTGAGTTATATCTACAACCATTAATAATAAGTAAACCTAGTAATAACCAAATTGCCTAAATATATGTAACTTTTGATGAGCAATTATTATACGTACCGAGTAGATTTTTGGAAATGACTCTATGAATGAAGTGACTAAGTAAATGCATGATGGTACCTTGATTAAAAGAGGATTTCAATCATTAATATTTTGAATTGTGTTCTGATTTGGCACAAATATGTCTTAAGTAAAATACACCATTGAGATACATCAGACAAGTGTGCTTTTGTTTTGTAAAGTTGGAGCACTATTATTAACTAAAAAGTAGGAATGATAATTGATGTAATGTATGTACCACAGGAACAAGCCTAGGCAAATCCCTTGTAGAAGCTAAGAACTTGGAAACTGCTTCCACGAATGCCATCTATGCCCACATATCTCTAGGAAATGCTTTGTGTACCTCCAGGGGCATATGCCAGTCTGAAGAGTGCCACTCTAGGAGAAATTGAAATTTCTAGAAGAAATTCTATGAGAAGGGAAGAAGGGCAACTCAGTCCCTGGCTGGATACTTGTTAAACTCTCAAAACACTACCAAATTTATCTTACCACAGTCCATGCCTTTAACCACTGCAGTATTCCTTACTCCAGCAATACTTGGATCATACTGTTGATTCACACTGAATTTACTAATATCGAA
>NW_011480452.1:13254-14385 GCF_000754665.1 Bison bison bison
TTATATATATAATATATATAGTTTTAGTCATTGGTAAATTTTATTTTACAAAGAAAACTAGAAAGCAGATAAATTTGAACTGTCACATACTAGCATTTTTTGCAGACTAGCAAAGCTTATGAAAATAAATTGAGGTTACCTGCTCAATAGGAGAGCTAAAACTTCCCACTAGTAATTGTGGGAGGAGACTTTGAAGATTTTCTTTGGACCTAATATGTAATCTTGTGGAGGTTGTGGACTAAAACTTCAGCGACTGACTGAAGTTATGACACAGGGCTATCTGGGTGTCTCCAAAGCCCATCTGAGTATATAAAATATCCAGTTTGTTTCTAAGTAGACTATTCAGCTTCAGGTGATTAATTTGGGGGTTCCTAAGTCCCTTGTGAGCCCCCTGTAGAGGCAGGGAGTGTATAGTTTAAACGACGCTAGGGAGTTGAGAGAATGGAGTGGCAAAGGAGAAGCCTGACACAAATGGACAGAGGGTGGACAGCTCAAGGGAGCCAAAAAGAAGGTACAGGGCCGTAGAAGGAGAACAGAATAGTGAAGATGTTGGGAACAGAGAGGTCTTAGAAGAGCCAGTTCAAGGAGATCATAAGTTTCTCAAAGAGGTCAATTGAAAATTCCAAATTATCTTTAGTAAAACCATGCCAACAAGGAGAGAAGCAGACAGCTCCATAGCAGTAGTCTTCAGAGTAGGAGAATCAGAAGACAGAATTTTTCCTGGAGAAGGGAAGAACCACAGTAATGGCAATAAGGAAAGAAAATTCAAATGAGATCTCTACAGAGAAAGAGTACTCTAAATACCAAAGGACTGAAGCTCAACCAAATGAGATCTCATTGAGAATTTTCCATGTTCTAAACCAATGATAGCTTTCAAACAAGTAAGCCTGGGACTCTAACCCAGCCTTAAAAGTATACTCAGAATCTAAAGAATCAAAATCTGTCCTTGCCATGCTTCCAAAGATTGTCATCTGGAGCACTGGATTTTGAGATGGACTTATCAATGGATCTTCAGTCAATCACTCAGGAGTGTGGAATTCTCCAGGTAAGAGTAATGGAGTGACTAACCATTCCCTTCTCCAGGGGATCTTTCTGACCCAGGGATGGAAATCTGGTCTTCTGCACTGCAGG
>NW_011480453.1:0-1189 GCF_000754665.1 Bison bison bison
TCAAAGCTAGGTTTTTCCAGTAGTCATGTACCTATGTGAGAGAGCTGGACTGTAAAGAAGGCTGAGGACCAAATAATTAATGGTTTCAAACTGTAGTGCTGTAGAAGACTTTTGACAGTCCCATGCAAAGCAAGGAGACCAAACCAGTCAATCCTAAAGGAAATGAACTCTGAATATTCATTGGAAAGACTGATGCTGAGGCCGAAGCTCTGATACTTTGGCCATCTAATGCAAAAAGCCTACACATTGGAAAAGACTCTGATGCTGGGAAAAACTGAGGGCAGGAGGAAAGGGGGTGATAGAGAATCAGATTGTTGGATGGCATCATCGACTCAATGGACATGAGTTTGAGCAAACTCCAGGAAATGGTGAAGGACAGGGAAGCCTGGTGTGCTGCAGTCCATGGGGTTGCAGAGTCAGACACAACTTAGCAACTGAACAACAACAAGCATGCTAGAAAAGCCATTGCATCACTTTCTTGTGTGAATATATTTTTACTTCCCTTGTGTAAATTCCCCAAGAGTCAGATTCTGGGGGCATAATGTCTATCTTTATCAAAAACGGCCAAACTATTTTCTGGAATGGCTGTTACTTTGCTTTCCAACCAGAAATATATGAGAGTTACAATTTCTTTCTGTCTTTGTGGCATTGTCAGCAGTAGGTGCTGCCAGATCTTTTTTTTTTTTTTCATTCCATTAGCTGTGCAGTTGTACCTCATTTGGTTTTAATTTGACTTTCCTTAGTGAGCTACTTTTAAGGACCTGTTTCTTATTGTAATACCTGATATATACAAACAAACAAGCTTAACAAGGGTATTTTATAAAATACTCAATTAGGGGTAGAAAACATTCTCAGTATCAATGTACCTTCCTGTGATTTTTTGTTTATCTGTGTTTTCCTTTTTTACAAATAAATTTGCTCTCCTAAATTTGGTGCATATCAATGCCTTCATTTTGTAGAACTTTTTAAGTAATTGATCACCGTCTTTAAAAAAATATTTAACATAATTCAATGTATTATTTGCTTGTGCTTTTTTGTATTACTGTTTTTATTTTTAATTTGGTAAAACATATAACATTAAAATACCATCTAAATCATTATTTAAATGCACAACTCAATACTTCTGAATACATTCACATTGTTGTGCAACCATCACCACTATCCATCTCCAGAACTCTAATCATCTTGC
>NW_011480453.1:4659-5118 GCF_000754665.1 Bison bison bison
ATCCTTAATTAACGTTTAATTAAGCAATTGTTTCCTGATCTTCGCCTACGCCGTCTCTCCTTCGAATACTCTGGATCAGCCGGGGCTGGTCCCCGGCACAGTTCCATGACTTCATGGTAGATACAAAGAGAAAAAGTGGAAGCAGGGACAGATTTTATTTTCTTGGGTTCCAAAATCACTGCAGACAATGACTGCAGCCATGAAATTAAAGATGCTTGCTCCTTGGAAAGAAAGTTATAACAAACCTAGACAGTGTATTAAAAAGTAGAGACATCACTTTGCTGACAAATATGGATACAATCAAAGCTATGATTTGTCCTATAACCACGTACAGATGTGATTTGGAACAGAACGAAGGCTGAGTGCCAAAGAATTGACATTTTTGAATTGTGGTGTTGTAGAAGAGTTTTCAGAGTCCCTTGGACAGCAAGAGGTTCAAACCAGTCATTCCTAAAGGTG
>NW_011480453.1:5218-5624 GCF_000754665.1 Bison bison bison
GTTACCCTGCTTACCTAACTCATATGCAGAGTACATTATGTGAAATGTCAGGCTCAGTGTATCACAAGCTGGAATCCAAGTTGTGGGGAGAAATATCAACAACCTCAGATATGCAGAAGATACAACTCTAATGGCAGAAAGTAAAGAGGAACTAAAGAGCCTCTTGATGAGGGTGAAAGAGAAGAGTGGATAAAACTGGCTTGAAACTCAAGATTCTAAAAACTAAGTTCATGGCATCCAGTTCTGCCAGGAGCCGGCATATTGCATATTGCATATTGAGTGCATAGTGCATATTGCATATTGAGTGCAGCACTTTCCACAGCATCATCTTTCAGGATCTGGAATAGCTCAACTGGAATTCTATCACTGCTGGGAGCCAGTGAGGAACTCCGCCCATGACAAAGGT
>NW_011480453.1:5724-8724 GCF_000754665.1 Bison bison bison
TCCTAATGGTGATCAATCCTGAATATTCATTGGAAGGACTAATGCTGAAGTTCCAATACTTTGTTCTCATGATACAAAGAGCCAACTCACTTTAGAAGACCTTGATGCTGGGAAAGGTTGGAGGTAAAAGGTGAAGGAAGCTGTAGAGGATGATTGTTCAGCATTTTTTATGGTTCAGCTCTTACATTTGTACATGATTATTGGAAAAAAACATAGCTTTGTCTCTTGGGTAGGTCTATTCCTGATTTGTTTTTAATACTACTGTAAATGGAAATGTTCTTCTAATTTCACTTTGCACAGTTTATTGTTAGTTTCTAGGACACTACTTATTTTTGTGTATTATCTTATCTGAATTTATTTATTAGTTCTGTCACATTGGTAACTTTTTGTGGAATCTTTAAGATTTTCTATATTTAAGATCATGTCATCTGTAAACAGAGATAATCTTACTTCTTCTTTTCCAATTTAGATGCCTTTTATTTATGTTTCTTTCTTAATTGTCTTGGCTAGTAATTCCAGTACTCTGTTGAATCAAAATGATCAGATCAGACCAGTCACTCAGTCATGTCCGACTCTTTGCGACCCCATTAATCGCAGCAGGCCAGGCCTCCCTGTCCATCACCAACTCCCGGAGTTCACTCAGACTCACGTCCATCGAGTCAGTGATGCCATCCAGCCATCTCATCCTCTGTCGTCCCCTTCTCCTCCTGCCCCCAATCCTTCCCAGCATCAGAGTCTTTTCCAATGAGTCAACTCTTCGCATGAGGTGGCCAAAGTACTGGAGTTTCAGCTTCAGCATCATTCCTTCCAAGGAAATCCCAGGGTTGATCTCCTTCAGAATGGACTGGTTGGATCTCCCTTGCAAAGACAGGCAATTGTTTGTTTGTTTTTGTTTCCTGATCTCAGGGGGAAAAAAAATGTCTTTCACTGTTCAGTATGGTATTAAATGTGAATTTTTCATATACATTCTTTTATTGTGTTGTTGAGGTAAGTCCTTCTATTTACAGCCACTGAGTGCTTTATAGTGACAAAGTGTTGAAATTTGTCAAAGGCTATTTCTTACATCAAATGAGATGATTACGTTTTTTTCTTTTCCTTTCATTTTGTTAATCTGGTTTATTCCATTGTTTATTTTCTATGTTGAATCATCCTTGCATAACCAGAATAAATCCTACTTGGTAATAGTGTACAATCATTTTAATGTACTGTTGATTTTTTTTTCTAGTACTTTTTAAATTTGTATCAATATTCATCAGAAATGATGGTCAATGGTTTCTTTCCTTGAGATGTCTTTATTTGATTTTATTATCATTAAGGTAATATTGGTCTCATAGAATGAGGTTGAAAAGGTTCCCTTCTCATCAATTTTTGGAAGAGTTTTGAAGAAATTTTATTAATTCCTTTAATATTTGGTAGAATTCACCAGTAAGCCATCTGGCCCTGTGTTTTACTTTTCTTGGAGGTCTGTTTTTGTTTGTTTGTTTGTTTTTTGTTTGTTTGTTTTTTGTTTTTTACTTCTATATCCTTGATAGTTATAGATCTATATAGAAGAATTTTGTTCGTGATTCAGTCTTGGTCCATTGTGCATTTCTAGAAATTTGTGCATTTCACCTAGCTTATCCATTTTGTCATTGTAAAGTTGTTCATATTGTTGTCTTAGAATTCTTTTTATTTCTATAAAAGCAGTTGGAATATCCTTTCATTTCTGATTTTAGTAATTTAAGACTTTTCTCTCTCTAAGTTAATAGAGCTAACATTTGTTAATTTTGTTGACTTTTGGAAGAATCAACTCTAGGCTTTGGGTTTTGTTTCATTTTTCTATTCTAATTTTCATTAATCTCTGCTCAAATCTTTATTATTTCCTTCTGTTAAATTTAGGTTTACTCTTTCTTCTTTTTTTCACTCTGTTAAGGTTTAAAATTACTTGAGATATTTCTTCTTTTTTTGATATAAGTATTTACCTGTGGTGTTCTTTTGCTGAATCTCTTAAGCTTTAATCCCTTGTGTTTTCATTCATTTGTCTCAAGATATTTTCTAACTTTCTGGTGATATTTTTCTTAGACCTTTTTGGCTTCCCTGGTGGCTCAGATGGTAAACAATTCACCTGCAATTAAGGAGACTCTGGGTCGGGAAGATCCCGTGAAGTAGGAAATGGCTACCCACTCCAGTATTCTTGCTTGGAGAATTTTGTGGACAGAAGAACCTGGAGGAATATAGTCCATGGTGTCACAAACAGTCAGACGTGACTGGGCAACTAAGCACATTAGCTCAATGATTATTTATGAGTGTGGTACTTGACTTCCACATATTTGTGGATTTTCCCATTTTCCTTCAACTATTGATTTCTAATTTCATTCCTTCATGATCAGAAAAATATCTTCTATGATTTCCGTCTTTTAAAATTCGTTGAGACTTATTTTGTCCACTAACATGCTGTCTATTTTGAAGAATGTTCCATGAGCTCTTGAGAAAAATACGCATTTTGCTTATGTTACTAAAGATATCCAATTGGTGTCAATCAGTTCAGTCGCTCAGTAGTGTCTGATTCTTGGTGACCCCATGAACTGCAGCATGCTAGGCTTTGCTGTCCATCACCAACACCTGGAGCTTGCTCAAACTCATGCCCATTGAGGCGATGATGCCATCCAATCATATCATCCTCTGTCATCCCCTTCTCTTCCTGCCTTTGATCTTTCCCAGCATCAGGGTCTTTTCAAACGAGTCAGTTCTTCACATCAGGTAGTCATAGTATTGGACCTTCAGCTTCAGTATCAGTCCTTCCAATGAACACTCAGGGCTGATTTTCTTTAGGATAGACTGGTTTGATCTTCTTGAGTTCCAAGGGACTCTCAAGACTCTTATCCAACACCACAGTTCAAAAATATCAATTTTCTGTGCTCACCTTTCTTTATAGTCCTACTCTCACATGCATACATGACTACTGGAAAAACCACAGCTTTGACTACATAGACCTTTGTCAGCAAAGTAATGTCTCTGCTT
>NW_011480453.1:9206-10282 GCF_000754665.1 Bison bison bison
TTCACTGTTTCCATTGTTTCCCCATCTATTTACCATGAAGTGCTGGGACTGGATGCCATGATCTTTGCTTTTTGAAAGCTGAGTTTTAAGCCAGCTTTTTCACTCTCCTCTTCCACTTTCATCAAGAGGCTTTTTAGTTCCTCTTTGCATTTTGCCATAAGGGTGATATCATCTTCATATCTGACATTGTTATTTCTCCAAGCAATCTTGATTGCAGCTTGTGCTTCATCCAGCCTGGCATTTCTCATGATGTACTCTGCATATAAGTTAAATAAGTAGGGTGAACATATACAGTCTTGATGTACGCCTTTCCCAATTTGGAAGTGGTCTGCTGTTCCATGTCTGGTTTTAACTGTTGCTTCTTGACCTGCACACAGATTTCTCAGGAGGCAGATAAGGTGGTCTGGTGTTCCCACAACTTTAAGAATTTTTCACAGTTTGTTGTGATCCACAGAGTCAAAGCCTTTAGTGTAGTCAATGAAAAGGAAGTACATGTGTTTTTTTGTTTTTTTGTTTTTTTTTTTTTCTGAAATTCTCTTACTTGTTCTATAATCCAACGGATATTGGCAGTTTAATCTCTGGTTTCTCTGTCTTTTCTAAACCCAGCTTGAACATCTTGGACTTCTCAGTTCATGTACTGTTTAAGTCTCGCATGGAAAATTTTGAACATTGCTTTGCTAGTGGGTGAGATGAGCGCAATTGTGTGGTAGTTTGAGCATTCTTTGGCAATGCCTTGCTTTGGTATTGGAATGAAAACTGATGCCATTTGATGTAGGATTGTTCAAATCCCCTATTTCTTTATTCATATGATGTCTGGTATATTCATATATCCTAACTGAATGTAGAATATTGAAGTCTTCTAGTATTATTGCAGTGCTATTTATTTCTCTCTTCAAAACCATCAATATTTGGCTTCATGTATTCCGGTGCTCTGTTGTTTGGTTCATACACACTTTAATCTACATATCTTCTTAGTGAATTGACCCTTTAATTTTTATATAATGTCCTTCATAAAGTTTACTTTATGTTATATTACAATAATCACTCCTCTTCTCTTTTGTTTACTCTTGACATGG
>NW_011480453.1:10382-12012 GCF_000754665.1 Bison bison bison
TCCTTTACTTCCATTGTCAACAAAAGTGTTGCATTGTATATATTTTTAATTATAAAACAATTACTGATAGAGAAAAATTTACTTTGTTAATTGTTTTCTATATTTCTTATAGAGTTTTTTTTTTCTTTTTTAAAATTTATTTATTTATTTTAATTGGAGGCTAATTACTTTACAATATTGTAGTGGTTTTGCAATACATTGCTATGATTCAGCCATGGGTATACATGTGTTTCCTATCCTGAATCCCTTCCCACCTCCCTCCCTATGCCATCCCTCAGGGTCATCCCAGTGCACCAGCCCTGAGCACCCTGTCTCACTCATCGAACCTGGACTGGTGATCTGTTTCACATTTGATAATATACATGTTTCAATGCTATTCTCTCAAATCATCCCACCCTCGCCTTCTCCCACAGAGTCCAAAAGTCTGTTCTTTACATCTGTGTCTCTTTTGCTGCCTAGCATATACAGTGTTTTGCCTACGTTTTTCTCTAGGACCTTTACAGTTTCTGGTCTTACATTTAGATCTTTAATCCATTTTGAATTTATTTTTGTGTATTGTTTTAGAAAGTGTTCTAGTTTAATTATTTTACAAATGGTTGACCACTTGTTAAAGAGATTGTCTTTTCTCCACTGTATATTCTTGTTTTCTTTGTCAAAGATAAGGTGTCCATAGGTGCATGGATTTATCTCTGGGTTTTATATATTGTTCCATTGATCTATATTTCTGTCTTTGTGCCAGTACTATACTCTCTTAATGACTGTAGTTTTGTAGCATAGTCTGAAGTCAGGCAGGTTGATTCTTCGAGTTGCATTCTTCTTTCTCAACATTGCTTTGGTTATTTGAGGTTTTTTGTATTTCCATACAAATTGTGAAATTATTTGTTCTAGTTCTCAGAAAAATACCATTGGTAGCTTGATAGGGATTGCATTGAATCTATAGATTGCTTTGGGTAGTATACTCATTTTCACTATATTGATTCTTCCAATCCATAAATATGGTACATTTCTCCATCTATTTGTGTCATCTTTGATTTCTGTCATCAGTGTTTTGTAGTTTTATATATATAGCTCTTTTGTTTCTTTAGGTAGATTTATTCCTAAGTGTTATATTCTTTTCATTGCAATGGTGATTGGAATTGTTTCCTTAATACCTCTTTCCATTTTCTCATTGTTAGTGTATAGGAATGCAAGGGATTTCTGTATGTTAATTTCATATTCTGAAACTTTACTATATTCATTGATTAGTTCTAGTAATTTTCTGGTGGTGTCTTTAAGGTTTTCTATGTAGAGTATCATGTCATCTGCAAACAGTGACAGTTTTCTTTCTTTCTTTTTTTTCTATTCTGGATTCCCTTTATTTCTTTTCCTTCTCTGACTGCTGTGGCTAAAACTTCCAAAACTATGTTGAATAGTAGTGGTAGTAGTGGTGAGAGTGAGCACTCTTGTATTGTTCCTGACTAGGGGAAATGCTTTCAATTTTTCACCATTGAGGATAATGTTTGCTGTGTGTTTGTCATATATAGCTTTTATTATGTTGAGGTACATTCCCTCTATGTCTTCTTTCTGGAGGGTTTTTATCATAAATGAATGTTGAATTTTGTCAGAGGCTTTCTCTGCATCTATTGAGATA
>NW_011480453.1:14498-15516 GCF_000754665.1 Bison bison bison
TTATTATTTTTTTCTTTTTTCCTCTCTGCTTAATTTATTTCCACCATTATATCTTCCACCTCATTTATCCTATCTTCTGCATCAGTTATTCTACTGTTGCTTCCCTCCAGACTGCTTTTTATTTCAGGTATTGTATTATTCTTTATTGATTGACTCCTTTTTATTTCTTATAGGTCCTTGTTAAAATTTCTTGCTTCTTCTCAATCCTTGTCTCCAGACTATTTATCTGTAACTCCATTTTGTTTTAAAGGTTTTGGATCATTTTTACTATCACTATCCTGAATTCTTTTTCAAGTAGGCTCCCTATCTCTTCCTCTTTTGTTTGGTTTGGTGGGCATTTATCATGTTCCTTTACCTTCTGAATATTTCTCTGCCTTCTCATCTTGTTTAGATTGCTGTGTTTGTGTTGGCCTTTCTGTAGGCTGGAAGTTTGTGTTCCTGTTTATTGTGGAGGTTCCTCCCAGTGGGTGTGGTTGGACCAGTGACTTGTCGAGGTTTCCTGGTTAGGGAAGCCTGCCTCGGTGTGCTGGTGGGTGGGGCTTCAGCTCTTCTCTCTGGAGTGCAATGAAATGCCCAGTAGTGTGTTTTGAGGTGTCTATGTATTTTGTTTTTCTTTTTGCTGCCTTGATTTTAATGTATTGTTGGATAATTAGCTTGGTATGTCTTGCTCTGAAACTTGCTGGCTTTTGGGTGGAATTTAGTTTCACTGTAGGTATGGAGGCTTTTGGATGAGATCTTGTCGATTAATATTCCTTGGAGTCAAGAGTTTTCTGGTGTTCTAAAGTTTTGTAGTTCAGCCTACTGCCTCTGGCTTTCAGTGTTATTCTTATAGTAGCCTCAAGACTTCTCCATCTATACAACACTGATGATAAAACACCTAGGTTAATGGTGAAAAGATTCTGAACAGTGAGGGAAACACAGAGAGGTTCACAGAGTTACATGGAGAAGAGAAGAGGGAGGAGGGAAATAGAGGTGACCAGGAGGAGAAGAGGGGGAACCAAAAGGGGAGAGAGCAATC
>NW_011480453.1:15616-16287 GCF_000754665.1 Bison bison bison
CCCCCATGAACCGCAATACGCCAGGCCTCCCTGTCCATCACCAACTCCTGGAGTTCACTCAAACTCAAGTGCATTGAGTCGGTGATGCCATCCAGCCATCTCAAACTCTGTCATCCCCTTCTCCTCCTGCCCCCAATCCCTCCCACCATCAGCGTCTTTTCCAATGAGTCAACTCTTTGCATGAGGTGGCCCAAGTACTGGAGTTTCAGCTTTAGCATCATTCCTTCCAAAGAACACCCAGGGCTGATCTCCTTTAGAATGGATTGGTTGGATCTCCTTGCAGTCCAAGGGACTCTGAAGACTGTTCTCCAACACCACAGTTCAACAACATCAATTCTTCGGTGCTTAGCTTTCTTCACAGTGCAACTCTCACATCAATATATGACTACGGGAAAACCCATAGCCTTGACAAAATGGACCCTTGTTGGCAAAGTAATGTCTCTGCTTTTGAATATGTTATCTAGGTTGGTCATAACTTTCCTTCCAAGGAGTAAGCGTCTTTTAATTTCATGGCTGCAATCACCATCTGCAGTGATTTTGGAGCCCGAAAAAATAGTCTGACACTGTTTCCCCATCTATTTCCCATGAAGTCATGGGACCAAATGCCATGATCTTAGTTTTCTGAATGTTGAGCTTTAAGCCAACATTTTCACTTTCCTCTTTCACTTTCA
>NW_011480454.1:0-1295 GCF_000754665.1 Bison bison bison
GCAATTAATAAGTGAAACTTTTTTTTTTCAAACCTGAAAGTGTGAAAGTCACTCAGTCATGTCCAATTCTTTGCCACCCCAAGGACTATACAGTCCATGGAATTCTATAGGCCAGAATACTGGAGTGGGTAGCCTTTCCCTTTCCCAGGGGATCTTCCCAACCCAGGAATCGAATCAGGGTCTCCTGCACTGTAGGTGGATTCTTTACCAACTGAGCTATCAGGGAATCCCAGATACAGGTTTATTTCAATAAAATGTCATCAAGGTCATTGTCATACTCTTGATTCTGTTACCAGCACATAGGATAGTCCTCTAGCACTGCACAATCTGCAGATTTAATCATGCCTGCCTTCTATAGGTTTGTTCAGGTTGTTGGCAAAGATGGAAACAGGACAAAAGAGAGAATAACATCATTTGGATGGCAAATTTTCAAAGAGCTGCATAATGTAAATTAACTCTGAGTGACTTGATAATAATTAAACAGAAAGTATATTTCAATTGTGAGTGTTCTCTGGCTGATGTCAAGAATGAAGAACAGTGCTTTCCCATAATGTTTTCTGCCTCAATTTAGTTTCCATGCATCAATGGTTTAAATTTTAATGAAATCCCATTCTCTTACCTATACTCATCGCTTGACTCCAATTACTCCAGAGTTTGTCATCTTCATAGCATAACTTATTTGTTTTGACTCTTATTCTGACTGTGTTCAAAGTATCAGGAAGAACACCAGGAACCATGAAACAAATTGTACCCTTAGATACAAGATAAAAACACAAGGAATATTACCAGTTTATTCTCTTTCTCTGCTTCTGAATCCTAAATATAATTATCTGCCAAGTTCTGTATATGACAAAGACTTCGTATTGCAATGTAAATTATCTGACTTTAACTCATGAAAAAGAAAATTGGCAATAATCTATAGAACAAAGTACTTTGTTTTCCTTAAAGCAGTTCAAATTTAGGATATGCCTCATCACCAATTACCATTGAGTTTAAGTCCAAATAGCTCAAGTTGAATTCACTGACCTCTAGGTTTCCTTCAAATTCTGTATTCTGACATTTGGCCTCTTCAACCTCAAAAATATAAAAAAATACATAAATTCAAAAGAAATTAAAGACCATATTTTATATCATTTAAGCATTTTAACAAGTTTTTTTTTATACCATTAATAGAAGACCAGGTATAGTGGGAAAAAGGGAGGTTTTTTAAAAAATAAATGGTACGAGACAGCAAAAGAGACACTGATGTATTGAACAGTCTTATGGACTCTGTGGGAGAGGGAGAGGGTGGGAAG
>NW_011480454.1:1852-2270 GCF_000754665.1 Bison bison bison
CAGGGAACTCTGCTCAATGTTATGTGGCAGCCCGGATGGGAGGGGAGTTTGGGGGAGAATGGATACGTGTATATGTATGGCTGAGTCACTCTGCTGTGCACCTAAAACTATCACTACATTGTTCATCGGCTACATCCCAATACAGGGCTTCTCAGGTGGCACTAGTGGGATTCGAAGTCCACATAATAAGTGCTCTTTGGGAAAGTAGTGACCAAAAGAGGTCACGATTGAGCTTATGGGGAGCTGGTTTTGTAAGTGACAAATCATTTGTGAAGAATCACTGAGCTGTCCATAATGCCTTCTGCAATTTTTCTATAGTACACTGTTGGGGGCCAGAGTGAGGTACTCCGCCCATGGCAAAGGTCATGAGGAAGGAGGCTCGACATACGCAAAGGTGGGATCGAGCCTCAGGAGTCCC
>NW_011480454.1:4083-4487 GCF_000754665.1 Bison bison bison
CAACTAGAGGAAAGCCCATGCAGCAACAAAGACCCAGCACAGCCAAAAATAAAAACATTAAACAAAATTATTGTTTTTAAATGACTGAGTTAGAGAAAACAAAAGAAAATGCAAATTTCTCCTCTACACAATTTAAGTCACTTGCTGTATGATGTAAAGAGAATAACCAGTTCCTAAAATGCAGATATTTCAAAATCAACACATGAAAGTCTCTTGCTTCATTTCAATAGTCTACTTTTGGCAACAGGTCCATGAAAAGACATTCAACATCACTAATATACACTATTATACACTAATATCACTAATATACACTAGTGTATAAAATATACACTAATCATTAGCAAAACATACATCAAAACCACAATCATCTTACACTGTTGATAACAGAATGGCTGTCGTCAAAA
>NW_011480454.1:4828-5320 GCF_000754665.1 Bison bison bison
AGAATCGCTGGGGAAGGAATAGGCTACCCACTCCAGTATACTTGGGCTTCTGTTGTGGCTCAGCTAGTGAAGAATCCACCTGCAGTGCAGGAGACCTGGGTTCAATCCCTGGGTTGGGAAGATCCCCTGGGAAAGGGAAAGGCTACCCACTCCAGTATTCTGACCTGGAGAATTCCATGGACTATATAGTCCATGGGGTTGCAAAGAGTTGGACACAAGTGAGCAACTTTCACATGATGATTACAGTTAATAATACTGTACTGTATACCTGAAATTTGCTGAGAGATCTTGTTTTCTCACCACAGAAAAAGCTAAGTCTGTGAGGTTATGAATGAGTTAATTTGAAGTGATAATCATCTCACAATGTATATGATTATTATAACCTTGTATACCTTAAAATAATATTGTACAACCTAAATACATATAATTTTTACTTGCCAATCATACCTCAGTACAGATGGAAAAAATAGTCAACTTCTATCAGAGATGTTT
>NW_011480454.1:5420-7329 GCF_000754665.1 Bison bison bison
GGACAAAGACTAGAACACATGCTATGATTTGGGGCATTCAATGTCATTCACTGAATGGTTCCTACCAGCATTTGTGAAGAGTGAAAGGCCAACTGAATGATGATGAGCCATCCTGTCAATACTTCATATAAGGTCAGAGAAAAAGCTACTCGGGGGTTACTGTACCCCAGTGCTGGCCATATGGAGTCAGAGGCCTGTTGTGTAAACTGATGGTTCTGGGCTCTTGTTCAAATGTAAATCTCCTTGTGTAGTTTATCAGCTGCTCAGATACTTCCGTGAGAAAAGGGAAACAAGGACACAGATTACCAAGTGGATAGCTGGTGGGAATGGGCATGCCCAAAGATAAGTCACTCCATGCTTTATGATTCTGTCATAAGCTACCCCTGACCCAGAGCCATGGATGGCACCAGCTCATGCTCCAGTTTACTTCCCCCTCTTAACTAGAACACCAGGCCAAATAGCTCCTCAAAAAGTCTTGCAAGAAGAACCAAGAAAGGGTCTAACCAGCTGAGCTCAAAAGCAGTGTGCACACAAAAAGCTGATGACAATCTAGGGGATGGAGCAGCTGGTGAACATCTGCTAAGATACAGAACATTAAACTCAAGTGTATAAACAGAGTTAATTCCAAATTGACTACAGTTCTGGTTTTGATGGATAAACTCCACAGTATATATGCTCTCTTCAGTTCAGAAGTTTTTTTTTTTTTTAAAAAGGTAACAATCCAATAAGAATTTATTAAGTGACAACTGTACACATGGTCTTATACCCAGTGTTCTTGGTTAAAATGTAATACCTGGAGACCAACCTCTGAAGTCATACTTACTAGCTGTGTGGCCTGTAGCAAGTTACTCAACTTGCTCTTTGAGCCTTGTTTCTCACTAAAACATAGGTTAAAAAGGAACCAATTTCATGGATTGCTATGAGCAACTCTATAAGAAGTACACAGAAGACTGTATTTGTAATACATCATGAGCAATAAGTGATGGCTATTACTAGCAAGAGGAAGTACTGAGGTGGTCCCTAGGGGGTTAAGAATAAAAGCTTTGGAGTTAGACTTTTGCTGAAATCTTGAATTCTAACCCTTACTAGAAATGTGACCTTAGGAATAATCTTTGAGACTGAAGTTTTCCTATCTGTAACAGGCCTAGATCCTTGGGGTTACTGTGAGGACTAAATGAGACAACTCAGATAAAGTACTTATTAAAATAGCTGCTGTTGCTGCTGCTGCTGTGTCGCTTCAGTCGCGTCCGACTCTGTGCGACCCCATAGGTGGCAGCCCACCAGGCTACTCCATCCCTGGGATTCTCCAGGCAAGAATACTGGAGTGGGTTGCCATTTCCTTCTCCAGTTGAAATAGCTAATACACAGCAATTGCTTAATACATTAGCTGGTATTAGTAGCCAGAACAGTACAAAGTAAACACCACCTAACTCCTCCCCCTTACAGGAGCTTATATTTTTAGTCAAGATCATGGGTAGCTAGCAGGACATCATTTAGTGCCAAGTGAGTAATGCAAGTGGCATGTGTCTCTGGATTTCAGACAGAAGAGAGCAGTCCAGGCTGGAACAGTCAAGCATATTTGGCTTTCTGATAACTCAGTTATAAATTCAAGCCTCACCCCCTCCCCGCATGGAAGCCCTTTGCTTTTTCCTTTTGTGGCATTATTTGGAGACCCTGGTTTCTGGGATGAAAAATGATTATTCTGCTTCAACAAATGCTTTCATTTGCAAATGCCCAGAAGAGCTCTGCTCAGCTGTGGACCTGGTTGCTCCCTCAAGAGTTACTGCCTGTCAACAGCGGCTTATTTTAGTAAATAAAATACTTTAGTTTTCGAAATTCCCATGACGAGCTAAAACAAGTGAACCAAGGGATCTTCCCACATGTGAGATGCAGGACTCCTGTAAAAGCC
>NW_011480454.1:7429-8560 GCF_000754665.1 Bison bison bison
CTAACCTCTCAAACTCAAATGGACACAGGGCCCAGGCAGGTAACACAAGTGAGTGGCACAGTTCCAGTGGTCCTAAGGCGCCACCTTATGGCAACTATACCCTCAGGTACCACAGTTTTCAATCTGGGCAGAAAAATCAAATGTAATATACAAGCAAACAAAACCCCACTTCGTTTTGTGGTCCAAACAAAAATGTCTGAGGTCTGAGTTTGAGATCTCTGTTCTAGAGCATAACAATGCAACTGAGCCCTGAGGTTATGCCACACCCTGTTAGGCCCGGTGCTCCAATGCATGCGTATATGCTCAGTCGCTCAGTGGAGTCCAGCTCCTTGCGACCCCATGGACTGTAGCCCCCCAGGCTCCTCTGTCCATGGAATTCCCCAGGCAAGATTACTGGAGTGGGTTGCCATTTCCTACTCCACAGGGACCTCTAATCTGCTTGTTTTGTATTAGATTCTAAAGAGCATAAATGTACATTATCCAAAAAATACTAACTACTCAGTATTGACTACTCTAGTTGCTACAAACTCCAAAAAACTGAACAGCCATACTGGAGCCTCTAAGTAGCTACATAATCTGATCTCGGCTCTAGGCTCAGACACCTCTTCCTACTATGTTTTGGTCATGCCAGTCTCCTGTTTCTCACACATGCCAAGCTCATTCCTGCCTAAGTCTTTGACCACGCTGTCCCCTCCACCTCCAGATCATCAAATGGCTAGCTCCTGCTCATTGTTCTGGTCTCATCTCAAATCTCATCACTGTGGATACCTACCCTACCTAATATTCCCTCAGGCCTTGCCATTACCCCACTTAAATTTCTGCATAGCATTCATTCTCTAAAATTAGTTTGCTCATTTATGTACTTATTTTTTAGTAGGTAAGCTTCATGGGCAAATTTTTTTTTTTTTTAATCAGGTGTCACATGCACGTAAAATAGTGCCTGGTAGTACACGACAGACATGTAGTAAAAAGACTTTTCAGCAAATACATTAAGGAATGCCTGAACTCTTGTAGGCAATACTATCATAAACCATCAAACCTTCCACCACACGCTGTTTCAGAGAAACCATTATCATCAGGTGACAAATCTATAAGCTATTTTTCATTGATATTTCAATTTATTATACTGTA
>NW_011480454.1:8810-11588 GCF_000754665.1 Bison bison bison
TTTGGAAGGAGAGATTTTTAATATGTGGAGGATCAGGTTTCACTGAAAGACAAAAAACAGAAGAATACAAATTAATTTCCAGAGTTAATTTTGATGAGATACACATATGGGCTTTCCTAATAGCTCAGCTGGTTAAGAATCCGCCTGCAATGTAGGACAGCCCGGTTTGATTTCTGGGTCAGGACATTCCCCTGGAGAAGGGATAGGCTACCCACTCCAGTATTCTTAGGCTTCCCTGTGGCACAGATGGTAAAGAATCCACCTGCAATGTGGGTGACCTGGGTTCGATCTCTGGGTTGGGAAAATCCTCATTCTTGCCTGGGGAATCCCTATGGACAGAGGAGCTGGCAGACTACAGTCCATGGGGTTGCACAGAACTGGACAGGACTGAGCGACTAAACACGGCACAGCACTTATACGTAGAGACAATGAAGGTCACAAAGGTAAATCAAAATAGGTCTGATGCTTTTAATGGCCTTACATGATCAGACATACAGTTCTAGAATTTCTGATTAATCACAGTTAATGTAGGAAGCTTATTTTTTTTTCTTTGTTTCTTTTTCTTGTTTTTGGCCACACCACACAGTATGCAGGACCTTATTTCCCTGATCAGGGATTGAATCTGGGTCCTCTGCAGTGGAAGCTCAGAGTCCCGATCACTGGACCAGAAGGAAAGTCCCTTGTAGGAAGCTTAAACTGCGTAGTAAAATAGATCTAAGGAACATCTTCGGGCTGGCAGATGATGCAGATTCTGACCTGCATCTGGTTAGGGCATGGCTGGGGTATAATCTAGACATCTAGCTACAACAAGGGGGTGGGGTAAAGAAGTGCTTGGGTCCAGACGTGACTCTTCCTGATGGTACTGAGGGGCATCAGGTACAAAGGGTTCCCCCAGCCAGCGCTCATTTATGCCAATCAAAGACCACAATGAAAACATCAGCATAGTTTTGTCATAGATTACAACAGGAATGAAGGGCTTCTCGTGTGGTGCAGTGGTAAAGAACCCCCCTGCCAATGCAGGAGATGTAGGAGATGTGAGTTCGATCCCTGGGCTGGGAAGATCCCCTGGAGGAGGGCATGACAACCCACTCTAGAAAATCCCATGGACAGAGGAGCTTGGCAGGCTATAGTCCATAGGGTCACAAAGAGTCGGATATGACTGAGTGACTAAACAACAACAGGGATGAACTTGGAGGACATGATACTAATGAAATAAGTCCATTACAAAAGGACCAATACTGTATGATTCCACTTATAAGAGGCATCTAAAGCAGTCAAAGCCATAGAAACAGAAAGTAGGAAGGTGGTTACCAGGGGCCGGGGGAGGGAGAATTAGTATTTCATGGGCATGAAGTTTCAGTTTTACAAAGTGAGAGAGTTCTAGAGATCTACTGCACAACATTGTGAATATATTTAACACTACTGAACTGTACACTTGAAAATGGTTAAGATGGCATATTTAATGTTATATAATCATAACCATGATTTAAAAGAAAGTAAAAAGAGAAATTAGCCTGGTCAATTTAGTTTTTCAGGAGTCAATTATGCTTAAGACCAAGCAACAAAAGAGAGTGGACAATTAACAGAAAACAACTTCACAGCATCCTCTTCTGGCTAACAAGAATCTCCCATTCATCTCTTACAGCACCACTCATCTCTAGGTAGAAGAGCAGCAAAATGAGCTTTAAAAGGTCCATTGAGGACATGCTTCCAAGCAAGGGGGAGGAGAGAGAAGGGCTTTGCTTCAAATGATCCCATTTGGCAAGTTGCCTCAACATCACTCCCTGGCTTACAAATTAAGCTGCCTTGGGTGCACTATTAGAATTCACTTCCACGACTGTCTGAAAGGGCAGTAAATAGTGTTCTGCTCACAGACTTGGGAACCTTTGTCAATTCATGATTATTTGCTTGTAAATTTTCTGTGTACCACTTTAGCTAGAATCAGAGCTCCCTGTTGTGATACTACAGCAAATAAGTAAATATAATGTGGCTTCCCTGGTGACTCAGGCAGTAAAGAATCTGCCTGCAATGCAGGAGATCTGGGTTCGATTCCTGGGTTGGGAAGATCCCCTGGAGGAGGGCATGGCAACCCACTCCAGTATTCTTGCCTGGAGAATCCCCATGGACAGAGGAGCCTGGTGGGCTATGGTCCATGGGGTTGAAAAGAGTCAGACACGACTGAGTGACTAAGCACATATGACTCTGCTTTAGAGATATACAAAATGCCTTTACATATGTCACATCATTTGGACCTTACAACAATCCTCTGAGTTCCAGAGGGACTATGTACCCCCTTTTATAGATGAAGAGGAAATTAGAGTGTATATGCCATATCCAAAGTGACCTTAAGCAGGTATTTTGTTTTCAAGTTGAGGGCTCTTTGTAATGGGCCAAAACTCAGCTGCACTGGTTGTTCTCATTGATCCGTGCCTGGGTTACTCAAAATGTTAGACAGTTTGAATATCAATCCTGATCACTCCATCTCCAGTCTAAGCTTTTTTGTTGTTGTTAAACAAAGAGACAGATTATTCAGGAACTATATTAAATCACATTTATTCTGCAGCATCATCCTCTGGAGTGTAAGTAAAAGAGAATAGATCTTAAGAGTCAGAGAGGAACATCCCTGGTGCTCCAGTGGCTAAGACTCTATGTTCCCAATGCAGGGGGCCTGGGTTTGATCCCTGGTCAGGGAACCAGATCCCACATGCTGTAACTAAAGATCCCATCTGCCACAATGAACATCAAAGACTCCGCATGCCTCGACAAAGACCCAGTGAA
>NW_011480454.1:11928-13094 GCF_000754665.1 Bison bison bison
ATTACTTGGACGCTGTGCTGTTCAAAACTGGAATCCTTCACCTTAGTCAGATTAAAGGAACAAGCAATGTGTTGGCCTTCTCTGTAGATGTTTTCACACTGAAGAATTTTTCCCAGGCTGTTGTGCCTACAAGATAAAATGAGATAACCTTCTGCATTATTTTTTAACCACATATGCAAGAAACAAATACAGATGTCTGTTTGTTTTTAAAATGATTAAAGATATCCATGAAAAGCCATATTTGCAATTTGGCAGGGTAGCTTTTTTTTTAAAGCCCTATTTTATAACATGGCTCCACTTCACACTTGAGGAAGAAATGAATGTTCCTTTTTCATGAATATTGTATTTTCAATAGCTATGGAAACCATAGGAGTCTTGACTCTTTTTCCTCTTCTGTATGGGAAACAGTACGAGGCCAGGAGGACAAATTTTATGTTTCCTGAAAATGCCTTATCTGCTCAATTCCAAGTTTCCCTAGTCCCTCTGTCTGCTCCTTCCTTGTTCTCTTGGCTTGTTCCTTTCCTTTCTTCTATTCTCACAAAATTCACACCCAGTCTTCAGCCCTCTGTGTATTCTTCTCTATTTCTTACTCCCTCATCCACTCGCCCATTTATCACTTCTACTCCTCAACTAGAATTTCTGCACTGAGGATTCCTAATCCTGACCTACTGCCTTGGAGCCAGTCCCAGATTTCTAACTGCTCCACTTTAGAGTTCCACTCTTGCCTCAAATTCAACAGCCAAGACAGATGTCCCCTCTTCTTGGACAAACTGCCTTTTTTTCTAACCATCCCAACTGCCATCAGCCAGAGCTCATTTTTCTCTGGGCTCCTTGATTAGATTAGAGCCTCTGAAATCACCCCTCCCCTCTTTTTTATATCTTATCACCAAATTCGGTTACTTCTTTCTTTGCAAACCCTCTGGAATTCTCTATGATATTCCTCTCACCCTATTTCATGCCCTAATCACTTGAGGCTTCATGTCTTCTCCAGATTGACCTCTCTGACATTATTAGTGTCCTTTAAACACAATCTTTACCTATCAGGGGGCAGACAGAATGAAAACCACAATCACAGAAAACTAACCAAACTGATCACATGGATCACAGCCTTGTCTAACTCAATGAAACTATGAGCCATGCCGTGTAGGGCCACCCAAGATAGACAG
>NW_011480454.1:14083-14775 GCF_000754665.1 Bison bison bison
AAAAATGATATGGACCTAACAGAAGCAGAAGATATTAAGAAGAGGTGGCAAGAATACATAGAAGAACTATACAAAAATGATCTTCATAACCCAGATAACCACAATGGTGTGATCACTCACCTAGAGCCAGACATCCTAGAATGTGAAGTCAAGTGGGCCTTAGTAAGCACCACTATGAACAAAGCTAGTGGAGGTGATGGAACTCCAGTTGAGTTATTTCAAATCCTAAAAGATGATGCTGTAAAAGTGCTACACTCTATATGCCAGCAAATTTGGAAAACTCAGCAGTGGCCACAGGACTGGAAAAAGTCAGTGTTCATTCCAATTCCAAAGAAAGGCAATGCCAAAGAATGCTCAACTACTGCACAACTGCACTCATTTCACACGCTAGCAAAGTAATGCTCAAAATTATTCAGGCCAGGTTTCAACAGAACATGAATCAAGAACTTCCAGATGTTCAAGCTGGATTTAGAAAAGCCAGAGGAACCAGAGATCAAATTGCAAACATCCCTTGGATCACTGAAAAAGCAAGAGACTTCCAGAAAAATCTACTTCTGCTTTATTGACTATGCCAAAGCCTTTGACTGTGTGGATCTAAACAAACCCTGGAAAATTCTTAAAGAGATGGGAATACCAGACCACCTGACTTGCCTCCTGAGAAATCTGTATGCAGGTCAAGAAGCAACAGTTAG
>NW_011480454.1:14875-15205 GCF_000754665.1 Bison bison bison
GACCTTCTAGAACTAACACCCAAAAAAGATGTCCTTTTCATCATAGCGGAGTGGAATGCAAAAGTAGGAAGACAAGAGATACCTGGAGTAACAGGCAAGTTTGGCCTTGGACTACAAAATGAAGCAAGGCAAAGGTTAACAGAGTTTTGCCAACAGAATCCACTTGTCATAGCAAACACTATCTTCCAACAACACAAGAGACGACTCTGCACATGGACATCATCTTATGGTCCCTACCAAAATCAGATTGATTATATTCTATGCAGCCAAAGATGGAGAAGCTCTATACAGTCAGTAAAAACAAGACCAGGAGCTGACTGTGGCTCAGAT
>NW_011480454.1:16803-17302 GCF_000754665.1 Bison bison bison
TTTTCCTATTTGGAACCAGTCTGTTGTTCCATGTCGAGTTCTAACTGTTGCTTCCTGACCTGCATACAGATTTCTCAAGAGGCAGGTCAGGTGGTCTGGTATTCCCATCTCTTTCAGAATTTTCCACAGTTTATTGTGATCCATGAAAGTGAAAGAGGAGACTGAAAAAGCTAGCTTAAAACTCCACATTCAAAAAACAAAGATCATGGCATCTGGTCCCATCACTTCATGGCAAATAGATGGGGAAACAGTAGAAACAGTGAGAGACTTCTTGGGCTCCAAAATCACTGCAGATGGTGACTGCAGCCATGCAATTAAAATATGCTGCTCCTTGGAAGAAAAGCTATGACCAACCTATACAGCATATATACCAACCTATACAGCATGTTAAAAAGCAGAGACATAACTTTGCCAACAAAGGTCCATCTAGTTAAAGCTATGGTTTTTCCCGTAGTCATGTATGGATGTGAGAGTTGGACCCTAAGGAAAGCTGAGCACC
>NW_011480455.1:0-757 GCF_000754665.1 Bison bison bison
AATTACTCCATATCTAATAGTCCATTTCCAAATCCAAGGTCAGGAAGAGTTACTCATGTGTTTTTATCCTACTTGTTTTAGTTTTAACTTTTAAATGTAGATCTTTGAGCCATTTTGACCCCAATGGGTCTTTGACCCCTTTCTTTATTAAAATGTATTGTATGAAGTAGGTCACTGAATTCCTTCATTGTTTGTGGAAAGCTGGATGTCTCAGCATCATTGTTGAAGAGATTTTTCTTTGCCCATTGATGGTCTTGACACCCCTTTGTGAAAATCAACTGACCATAGATGCATGGATTTATTCCTGGATCCTCAGTTCTGTTCATATAGCAATTCCCACCATTTTGAATACTGTAGGTTGGCAGTAAGTTTTGAAATCAGAAATTGTAATGCCTCCAAATTTGTTTTTCACCTTTAAGATTGCTTTGTTTATCCAGGTCACTTGCAATCCATTATGGATTTTAGGATGAGCTTTCCATTTGTGCTGAAAATTAATTTAATGATGTCAGAATTTTGATACAGATTGCATTGAATTGATAAATCATTTGGGGGACTGTTGAGATCTTAATATGATGGTTCTGATCCATGACCACAGGATGTCTTATGATTTATTTAGAGTTTCTAATTTCTTTCAACAGTCTTTTGTAGTGTTCAATATACAAGTCTTGAGTTTCCTTGGGTAAAAATTTTCCTTGTATTTTGTTGACTATTTGTGTATCTATGTTCAAATTGACATTGGTTTATTGGGATTGCTGTG
>NW_011480455.1:4198-4772 GCF_000754665.1 Bison bison bison
AGTATAGTTAGCTATTTGTCCAGGATAATGTCTTTCAGAATCATTTAAGAGGAAGGATGCAGTTGCAAACATTCCTATACTATAGGTGGAAACATTGTGTACAGATTAAGCCCACCATTGTGGGAATATAGTCATGCACAAAGAGTGAGGTCCGAATCATATAGGTAGTGTTTTGAATCCAATTGAAACATTTATCTTTTTTCTTTCATCTTCTTTGTGAATTGGCCTCTGTGCTGACCATGGGGCAGAGAAGTGCAGACTATCGTTGGTGAATACCATAGGGGCCTTGTCAACCCAATCCATTATGGATAACAAAGGTGGATTAGGTATATATGCCCAATAAACATATTCCACATTTACCCCAGAGGAACAGGAAAGAACAGCTAACATTGCCAGAAATAGCTTATCTGGAGTCATAGGAGTTCTAGTGTTCTTCAGTGTTTGCTCAGCCTGATGAGTCATGTTTTTCATTTGAGCCCATGTAGGGTAAGGATTCAGACAATGGTGTTTCCTCATTGGCTCCTCCAAGGTCATTGATGAGACCCTTCGCATCAGCTTTGTCATTTGCCAAGGG
>NW_011480455.1:4872-5851 GCF_000754665.1 Bison bison bison
ATGTAAAATTCCAGTGACAACGTTTATGTGTTTGGAAAGTCAGTTGCTGAATTTGATCTCCTAAGTGGATTATCATAGTTTGTAACTCATTAATTCGTGTTTGTAGTTGCTGATCTATTTGGGCTTGTCGAGTCCAAAGATCATGAGAGTCTTTGTGCCATGCAGTGATAAAATCATGATTTTGTATAGAATTGTGTAATGCCATACCAGACAGGGTTCCTACTGTAACAATGGATATTAGACTAAGAATGCCAGCAATAATCCACCCTATTATGCGTTTCGACCTTTTCAGACCATTTCTGAGCAGAACTGAAAGGAATACAGAGTCGGTCCATGGCTTTGTTAAATTGACAGGAAGCCACAGTTCAGACCTCTGCTTGACTATAGTGACATTGGCATTGTGGTAAGAAATAGTATGGTTTAAACATGTATATAAAGCATAAGCTGTACAGTTAACAATTTTAGCAGAAAGATCTATATCAAAGTTACCTACAATAAACATGTACGGGAGGTGCACATAGGATTGGATACAACCTGTATTATTATACATAAAGGTATAGTTTTGGGGTTTTAAAGCCTTTGCAGTCCCATGTATATTGGCAAAGTGTTCCAGTGCAGCAGGAATCTTCCAAATTTGCCATTGTTCAGGTCCTATAAGAGGGACTATAATTCTGGGCTGAGGTGGAGACAACCCTCCATTATACTAGTTTAACAATACATCCTTATCAGTCCAAAAGCCAATATTGGTCTTATGGAATCCCCATGTGTTGACTCTATGATACCAGGAACAGCTATGATTTTTTTCTTGCTCCTCAGAGCAATTCATAAATAACCCATGGAGCCCCCAGTCCATGAATTTGAATATGGATTGATTTTGTTGTTTGATAGAAACCTTCCTGAACTGTCCCCAACAGTCAGACCAATATAGTGGTTGAATTGATCGTTTCTTTCTCCAAGATACAGCATCACATATTAGTTC
>NW_011480455.1:5951-6778 GCF_000754665.1 Bison bison bison
AACCCAGATTTCCTCTCCATCTGCAATGACAAGACCATAACCTTTGCCTAGGAGTCGTAAGATTCCTGGCAGCCATTGATTAAATTGCTTATACCATATTGATGTATTTATTGATTTCTAATTTGTTGTTTTTGTCTTCTGCAAAATGTCTATCTGCACGAGTGTTAGAATCATTTTCTGTTAAGTTTAAAAAATTTAGGGAATAAAGAGTTAAAGATAATAATAATTGAGGGTTCATAGGATAAGAAGTGTATCTCCTCTTCCAAATTCCCCCTTTCTGTTTTAATAAATGAGTTTTTAGGGTGTGGTGGGCTCTTTAAATAATGGCTTGACCCTGGGGATTATAGAGTATTCCTGTAATGTGTATGATGTTCCATTCCGATAAAAATGAATGAAATGAGTGCGAGATAAATGCAGGTCCATTGTCTGTTTTCAAGACTGAAGGAATCCCCACAACGGGGAAGGTGAGTAAGAGTGTGGAAATGGAGTGTTTGCTGGATTCTGAAGAGACAGGTATTGCCCAGATAAAGCTGGAAAATGTATCTACTGAGACAAAAAGCAAAGAAAACTTTCTTAGGGAGCAGTGAGTGAAGTCAGATTGCCAAAGGGAATTAGGTTATTGCCCCTGGGGGTTAACTCTTGAAATCGTAGTTCGTAAGTGCAGAGGAGCACAGACGTCATAGGTTTTAATAATATGCCTTGCTTCAGTGGGGGAATATGGTATTTAGAGTGCAATCTGTTAGCACTGGTATGAAGATTATCATGTTCGTCACTGGCAGACGTAAAGACGGGAGCTATGAGCCTGTCGATGGCATCATTTCTTGCAA
>NW_011480455.1:7993-8703 GCF_000754665.1 Bison bison bison
GTGTAAAGTGAGCATGGGTTTCTGATGTTCCTTTAACAAGGTGGATAGTGCAGCAGTAAGGTTGGTACTACCAAAGCTTCCATGCCAAATTTTATCAGATGCTTTCATTGGTTTGATATGTGGTAAAAGTAATAATTGTGCAAAATGTTCCCCTTTGTGTAAATACACATTCCCCATTTTCACAACATTTACCATAACATGTATTTCCCCTTTATAATCTTCATCCATAACATCGGTCAATACCATTAAACCTTTCATTGTGCAGCTATTATGTCCCAAAATTAGTCCCATCATCCCAGATGGAATCAGGCCATAACATCCAGTGGGAATTTTGTGGAGGTTATATAATTCCATTAATTACATGTCATAAGGACTAGGTATATCAATGTAAGCACTCTTAGATGTAGCTACTTGTAGCGTCATAACTTTGGGTCCTCCTTTTGTAATGGGGCTAGAGGATGGCCCCTTTATTAGTTTCCCTGTTGTTTTTGTTGTGTACCGGGGGTCAATGTGTTTCCATCCTTATCAAATTTAGAATGACATTCATTCAGCCAATGGAACCCCTTTTTATATTTTGGACATACTCCTGGGGGTCTCTCCTTATAGAAGTAGTAGTATTTTTTCTGGTCTGTGTTGGCAGGCGGCATTGTTTTTTTCATATGGTTGGCCTTCCCGCAGTTAAAACATTTGGCATTAGTAGCTTTCTGTAC
>NW_011480455.1:9426-10460 GCF_000754665.1 Bison bison bison
CACACATCCTGTAGGCAGTTCTTTAATGAAATGTAACATCTGAGGGGTAATACTAGCTAATTGCACGATTATATCGACCATGGATCTTGTTCCAGTGAGTATATCATAGGTTAAATTGGCAGGGTTACCATGAGATTGCTGGTCAATCATCATTTGTTGGGCCTCATCATTAACCCATATTTGCCACTGAAGTAATTGTTGAGGATTTTGAACCATCTTTGCTATTTGAAAAAAATCATATGGCATCCAGTGATCAGCCCATCCTCTGAGGAATTCTACACAGTAAGGAGAAGTAGGTCCATACAGAGTGCATGCTTTCTTAAAGCTAGACAACATGCCAAAATCTAGATTAGCCCAAGTATTTTGGCCTTGGGCAGGTTGATTAAACTGTATTGGGAAAGCAAAAGTGCAAGCAGGCATCTCCCAAGAAGGAGTGAAATGATTAGTATGAGCAAAGTTAGCAACTGCTGTTACAGGCGGAGCAGAAGGAAAAACCTCAGATTTGGGCTGTCCGTTGAATGAAATGACCTCTGTTCTAAGTGGCTTCAGTTTTGACACATCCTGTATATATATGTCTCTAAGTTGTTTTTCTAAGGATTGTGTCTGATTGACCATAACATTCTTATATTTCAAAACACCTTGCATATCTTGTTCCTTAAGCTCATATTCATATAAAGACTGAATAGTCTTTACTTCCAAATCAACGTTATGTCCTTCAATTTGTTCTATGATAGCCCATATGAGTGACCATGTAACCCTTGCCAATATGCTCGCAAAACATTACTTTTAACCCTTTTCTATATGTCTAGATTGAGTGTCCCCTCTTATGGGAACCATGAATTGTTCCAGTAAAATATGATAGCAGTCGTTCAATTGATCCCTTGAAATACTAATACCATTTTGTTTCAGAAAATGATGCATTATAGAAATGAAAGGAATCTTATTGCTATGTTGTCCCATCTTGCTTACCTCTTTCTGCAGGGCTCATTGCTTTGTTTAGCCTTCCTTTCAAGTCCCTGTTCAGGCGCCACTTG
>NW_011480455.1:10560-16693 GCF_000754665.1 Bison bison bison
TAAGACATAATCAGTAAAAGATATTTCAAGGACAGCACATTCTAAATGACCCAGGTGTTTATCCCATGACCCATTTTCTCAAGCAACATCTTTAATATTATTAAATCTTGGCGCCGAGCATAGCTAAAAGCAGGAGATGTTTTTCAGCTATCAGTATGCAAAGCCTGAGTACTTCTGGCCCTCTGCCATTTTCCCAAGGACCTTCTCCTTCAAGGCTATTTTGCACTGCACTTCCCAACAGGGGCTACCTGCATTTCTTCGCATGTGGACCTCTCTTGAGAACTTTAATACAGTACAAAAATTAGTTTTATTCAATAAGCCAAACATTCTCAAAAGTTAAAGTGCATCAGAATCATCTGGAGGGCCAGTTATTTATTTATAAATATTTCATTCTTAAACAAAATTGAACATAGAGACATGCTGCAAAAATAAATTTGGTGCTACCATACTCAATTGCTTTTTACCCAGAAGCACCTAATTTGCAGGTTTTAACATTCATTTTCTTCATCCTTTTTGCACCTCCCTCTGTCTTTCTCCCTCTCTCTCTTCACCCAGACTTATACTAAAAGGAAATTGGGAGATATTTTTTCCTTGTGCTCAGGTATTTAGGATGATTTCCAAAAAGAAGCAAGCTTCCCAGGTGGCTCAGTAGTAAAGAATCCACTTGCCAACTCAGAAGATGCAGAAGACTCAGGTTCAATGCCTGGATTGGGAAGATCCCCTGGAGGAGGAAATGGCAACCCAGTCCTATATTTTTGCCTGGAAAATTCCATGGACAGAGGAGCTTGAGGGGCTACAGTCCTTGAGGTCACAAAAAGTCAGACACTCCTGAGTGACTGAGAACACATGCACACCAAAAAGAGGCAGACATTATCAATTTTAAGCTACAGCCAACATCCAAGCATAGTAGTTTTTCTCTTTTACCCAAGAGTTTAGCTCTAAATCTGTAAGGATTAGTGGCCAAACATGAAGAAATATTACAAGGATAAACTGTGCTGAATTAAGAGTTGGGAATTGATACCTGGACATCATGACAACAGGTAGAGACTTTGTCATAGATCATTACATTACGGGGATGGAGGATGGTGCTCAAAATGTAGCTTCTTGCCTCTGTGAACCTATTGAGGTAACTGAGAAGCTTAGTCATGCTCAAAAGTCTAGAGGGAAATAAACCCTTGTGAGATCCAGGTCTTGGTCTTCATTAGGACTCTCTTATCCCTCAATCTTTCCAGGCACAGATTTTATCATTCAGATCCCATAAATTTCTATATTTTGGAACTGGGAGAAAGTTATCCATAAACATAACATATCTGTAAACCTATCCATAACATAATCTACTCAGCACCTCCATTCCTGATTTTTCTATGTCTACAAATAAAAATGGTGGAAGGGTCATTACCCCACAGCAGGAAAGCATGACTGATCTTCTCTCTGCTGGGTCCCAGGAGGAGGATCCCGCACTGACTGTGATCACCTACATGGGACTGAGCCTCTCTCTGCTGTGTCTCTTCCTGGCGGCCCTCACCTTCCTGCTGTGCAAAGCCATCCAGAGCATCAGCACCTCACTCCATCTGCAGCTCTCACTCTGCCTCTTTCTGGCCCACTTGCTCTTCCTGACAGCCATCAACAGAACTGAGAGCAAGGCATGTATACTGTCCCAGAATATCCCTGCCCCAGGGATGCTGAGTTCATGGGGCCATACTGCATTGGACTCCTTAATATAGTGGGATTCCAGGTAATATTAGATGGATAAGTAGCCAATTCACATGGACTGACAGAACTAGAAAGCAAACATTCAATTGATAATTCATTCATTTACATCAGAGTTATCCCCAGTGGCAAGTCATAGAAGAAGTCCTGGGGCCATGATCCATCCTGACAAACCATCCAGGTGACACCTTCCTCCTCCCCCAGGTGCTGTGTGCCATCATTGCAGGTGCCTTACACTATCTCTACCTGGCCTCCTTCACCTGGATGCTGCTGGAGGGTCTGCAACTCTTCCTCACTGCACGCAACCTGACGGTGGTCAACTACTCCAGTGCCAACAGATTCATGAAGAAGCTCATGTTCCCAGTGGGCTATGGAGTCCCAGCTGTGATTGTGGCCATTTCTTCTGCATCCAGGCCTCATCTTTATGGAACACCCAAACGGTAAAACCAAATTCCCGCCATCCTAACTTCTCATGCATGACTATGGCCATTATAGAACCAACATAGCACTTTAATTTTATCTTTCTTAATTTATTCATTTTAATTTAAGGACAATTACTTTATGATATTGTGGTGGCTTTGCCATACATCAACATTAATCAGCCACAGGTGTACATGTGTCCCCCCATCCTTAACCCCCCTGCTTCATCCTTCCCCACCCTATCCCATTGGGTTGTACAAGAGCACCGGCTTTGTGTGCCTTGCTGCTTGCATTGAACTTGCACTGGTCATCTGTTTTACACATAGTAATATATATGTTTAAGTGCTATTTTTTCAAGTCATCCCACTGTCCCCTTCTCCCACAGAGTCCAAAAAGTCTATTCTTTACATCTGTGCCTCTTTTGCTGCCCTGCTTATAGGATCTTCATTACCATCTTTCTAAATTTCACATTGTCTTTCTCTTTCTGACTTACTTCACTCTATATAATAGGCTCCAGTTTCATCCACCTCACTAGAATTGACTCAAATGAGTTTCTTTTTTACAGCTGAGTGATATTCCACTCTATATAAGTACCACATCTTCCTTATCTATTCGTCTGCTGATGGACATATAGGTTGCTTCCATGTCCTAGTAATTGTAAATAATGCTGTAGTGAACATTGGTGTATATGAGTCTCTTTCTGGTTTCCTTGGGAAGTATACCCACCAGTGGGACTGCTGGGTCATATGACAGGTTTATGACCCGTTTTTAAAGGAATCTCCACACTGTTCTCCATAATGGTTGTATCAGTTTGCATTCCCACCAACAGTGTAAAAGTGTTCGCTTTTCTCTACACACTCTCCAGCATTTATTGTTTGTAGACTTTTTGATAATGGCCATTCTGACCAGGGTGAAATGATACCTCATTGTGGTTTGATTTGCATTTCTCTAATAATGAGTGATGTTGTGCATCTTTTCATGTGTTTGTTAGCCATCTGTATGTCTTCTATGGAGAAATGTCTGTTTAGTTCTTTGGCCTACTTTTTGATTGAGTTATTCATTTTTCTGGTACTGAGCTGCATGAACTGCTTATATATTTTGCAGATTAATTCTTTGTCAGTTGTTTTATTTGCTATTATTTTCTCCCATTCTGAAAGCTGTCTTTTCACTTGTTTATACCTTCCTTCATAGGGCACAAGCTTTTAAGTTTAATTAGGTGCAATTAGTTTATTTCTGCTTTTATTTCCATTACTCTGGGAGGTAGGTCTTAGAGGATCTTGCTGTGACTTATGTCAGAGACTGTTCTGCCTATGTTTTCCTCTAAGTGTTTTATAGTTTCTGGTCTTAACATTTAGGTCTTTAATCTATTTTGAGTTTATTTTTGTGTATGGTGTTAGAAAGTGTTCTAATTTCACTGTTTTATAGGTGTTTGATCAGTTTTCTAAGCACCACTTGTTGAATAGACTGTCTTTTCTCCGTTGTATATTTTTGCTTCCTTTGTCAAAGATAAGGTGTCTATATGTGCATGGATTTATCTCCAGACTTTCTATTTTGTTCCATTGATCTGTATTTCTGTCTTTGCACCAGTACCATACTGTCTTGATGACTATAGCTTTGTAGTGTAGTCTGAAGTCAGGAAAGTTGTTTCCTCCAGTTCTATTCTTCTTTCTCAAGATTCCTCTGGCTACTTGACGGTTTTTGTGTTTCCATGCAAATTGTGAAATTATTTGTTCTAGTTCTGTGAAAAACAGCATTGGAGTTTCATAGGGATTGCATTGAATCTATAGATTGCTTTAGGTAGTATACTTATTTTCACTATATTGATTCTTTCATTCCAAGAACATGGCATATTTCTCCATCTAGTTGTGTCATCTTTGAGTTCTTTCATAAGTGTTTTATACCTTTCTATATATGGATCTTTTGTTTCTTTAGGTAGATTTATTCCTAAGTATTTTATTCTTAATGTTGCAATGGTATATAGGATTGTTTCCTTAATTTCTCTTTCTGATTTTTCATTGTTAGTATATAGGAATGCAAGGGATTTCTGTGCATTAATTTTATATCCTGCAACTTTGCTATATTCATTGATTAACTCTAGAAATTTTCTGGTGGAATCTTTATGGTTTTCTATGTAGAGGATCATGTCATCAGCAAACAGTGACCATTTTACTTCTTTTCCAATCTAGATTCCTTTTATTTCTTTTTCTTCTCTGATTGCTGTGGCTAGGACTTCCAAAGCTATGTTGAATAGTAGTGGTAACAGTGCGCACCCTTGCCTTGTTCCTGATTTAGAGGAAATGCTTTCAATTTTTTGCCATTGAGAATAATGTTTGCTGTGGGTTTGTCATATATAGTTTTTGTTATGTTGAGGTATATTCCTTCTATGCCTACTTTCTCAGGCAATGGCACCCCACTCCAGTACTTTTGCCTGGAAAAGCCCATGGACGGAGAAGCCTGGTAGGCTGCAGTCCATGAGGTTGCTAGAGTCGGACATGACTGAGTGACTTTACTTTCACTTTTCACTTTCATGCATTGGAGGAGGAAATGGCAACCCACTCCAGTGTTCTTGCCTGGAGAATCCCAGGGATGGGGAGGCCTGGTGGGCTGCCGTCTATGGGGTCACACAGAGTCGGACATGACTGAAGCAACTTAGCAGCAGCAGCAGCAGCCTACTTTCTTGAGTTTTTATCATAAACGGATGTTGAATTTTGTCAAAGGCTTTATCTGCATCTATTGAGATAATCATACCATTTTTATATTTCAATTTGTTAAGATGGTGTATCACATTGATTGATTTGAGAACATTGAAGAATCCTTGCATCCCTGGAGTAAAGCCCACTTGGTCATGATGTATGATCTTTTTAATATGTTGTTGGATTCTGTTTGCTAGAATTTTGTTCAGGATTTTTACATCTATGTTCATCAGTGATATTGGCCTGTAGTTTTCTTTTTTGTGGTTTTTGTCTGGTTTTGGTATCAGGATGATGGTGGCCTCCATAAGGCTCAGACCCAGGTGTACTGTACATTTTGTGCCCTTCCCAGGTCCAAGCAACTCAGGCGACCAGGTGCTTGGTGAGAACACTGTCCTGGGTGGGCCATGCATCTTATGCACCTCCCCAGTCCAAGCTGTCCAATTTCTCTGTTGCACGAAAAGGGCACTATGCCAGGTGTGCTGTGTTTCTCCTCTGGGGAGCTGGTCTCAGACTGTGACACTCCCAGCCAATGTGAACTGTCCAGGATCCAAGGAAGATGTGGTTATTGACTGACAGCCTGCTCACAGTTTGGTGGGAAATGCAGTCTCTTTGGCCAAGATTGCAGCAGCCCCTTGCATTCCAGCTCTGGCTGTCACACTCTTACTTCTCTGACTCCAGGGAAGGAGGGTCATAAATGGCAGCAGCTTACTCTCCTTTGGTATTTGCTGCTGCTGCTGCTAAGTCACTTCAGTCATGTCCAACTCTGTGCGACCACATAGGTGGCAGCCCACCAACTCCCCCGTCCCTGGGATTCTCCAGGCAAGAACACTGGTGTGGGTTGCCATTTCCTTCTCTGGGCACAATACTTATTCTGTTAGCTCGCCAAGTGTCACCATGCAGCACTTGAGCCTTCCTGCAGGAAAGGTCCTTTGGTTTTCTTTTTCTCTCTGGTGTTCACATGGTTTGGGTTGCTGTGTTACATTAACCCCTTCTGATTGTCCACAGGGCATTCAAACCCAGTCCTTATCCTAAGAACCAGCCACGCAGCCCAAACCTCTGCACCCAGCCCCCCACTAGCTGCAGTGGACCTGAGCATCTGAGCTGCTTCTCCGCTAGTAATTGAGGTTCAGCACGTATTGTGTGGTGAACTTTTTTCTTTTTTTTTTTTTGGTTATTTGCCCTCTGAGATTCCTGGGAAACCTGGCGTGCTGCAGTTCAGTTCCATTCAGTTCAGTCGCTCGGGTTTCCCAGTCTTTCACTATCTTCCTGAGTTTTGCTCAAAACTCATGTCACCTAGTTGGTGATGCTAT
>NW_011480455.1:16793-18024 GCF_000754665.1 Bison bison bison
GTCTTTTCTAACAAGTCAACTCTTCGCATCAGGTGGCCAAAGTATTGGAGCTTCACCTTCAGCATCGTCCTCCCAGTGAATGTTCAGGGTTGGTTTCCTTTAAGATTGACTGGTTTGATCTCCTTGCTAGCCAAGGCAGTCTTAAGAGTCTTCTACAGAACCACAATTTGAAAGCATCAATTTTTGGCATTCAGATTTCCTTATGGTCCATCATAGAAATTTGTTGTGAGTACCAGTTCATGGGGTCACAAATAGTTGGACACAACCTAGCAACTAAAGAAGTCACAACAAATTCTTATGCTGGTAAAAATTGATGCCGACCTGCATCAGATGGTTTCTGGATCACTGGCCTTTCTAGATAGTTTAGCAAAAAAGTCAGAAAACTTTCCCTATAAAACACAAGGTAGTAGATATTTTGGTTTTGTGGGTCAGTCTCAGTTGCAATTTTTTACCTCTGCCCTTGTAGTTCAAAAGCAGCCACAGAAAAGATATAGGAAAATGAGTGTAACTCTGACGCAGTAAAACACATTTCCAAAATCAGACAATAGCCTAGTGTGGACCACAGGCTGCAGTATGCCAGCCCCTGTCTGTGTAGCTCTCTCTTTGGTTCTTCCTGGTGGATCCAACTAGCATGGCCCTAACACCTCCCAAATCACACACAGTTCCTATTTGGGATCAAGCACCAATTCTATCATTTCTATCAGTGTGAACTTCAGTTACTGACTCTGTATCCTTATGCCTCAGATGCCTGATTTGCAATCATTTGATTACCTATATTGTCATGAGAAATAAATTGTATAATGCACATGAGCCTGACATAGCAGTGTCAGGCTTACTGTTATTCTCTCTCTCTCTCTCTCAATCACTTTCTCTCCCTCTCTCTCTTCTTGGCTGTCCCCAATTTTTTCCTATCTACATCTACTCATCCTTCACTTCTCATCATAAACACAACAGAATTCTCTCAGGGAACCCTTCCCAGTATCAGAACCTCCTACACGTTTGACTAGGTTATAGATCCATCTATGTGTTCCCACAGCTCCTCATATTTGATCTTAAGCTTGATCATTTTGATTGTTTATATTGTCTAACTATCAACAAGCCTACAGAGCTAGGAACTCCTTGAAGAAAGAGATCACTCTCTTAATCATAACTGGATCTTCAGAGCCAAGAACTGACCCTGATAGAGAAAGAGAGACTCAATATTTGTCTCATAAACCATAAATTAATTTTT
>NW_011480455.1:19261-19348 GCF_000754665.1 Bison bison bison
AGGGTACTCCAGTACTTTTGCCTGGAAAAGCCCATGGACGGAGAAGCCTGGTAGGCTGCAGTCCATGGGGTTGCTAGAGTCGGACAT
>NW_011480455.1:19869-21293 GCF_000754665.1 Bison bison bison
TTTGTTATTTTTAATGCACAGGGCCAGCACAAAGCCATGTGCACAGAACATCCACAGTAATATTAGTTGATTGAAACTGGGGGTATTCATCCTATTACTGAAAGCCACATTATGAAGTTTCACTATCAACTTCAGTCTAAGACAATATGCCATTCTGGAAACAAAAAAACATTTCTTTTAGATAATCATTCACAGTAAAGATCAGAGTGGCCACAACTGAGTCAAAGACATTCTTTGAGTTGAAAAGAGATGGACTTGATTGTGTTGGTCAGGGTGCATCGTGAATCTTTTTTGTCCTCCTACTCAGGATGCTAACATTTAAAGCCACAGCTCAGCTCTTTATCTTGGGATGTACATGGTGTCTGGGAATCCTGCAGGTGGGACCAGCTCCCCACGTCATGGCCTACCTCTTCACCATCATCAACAGCCTGCAGGGTTTCTTCATCTTCCTGGTGTACTGCCTCCTCAGCCAGCAGGTACCACTGTCTGACTCCTGCTCAGGACTCTTCTCATCCTCATTTCTCTCTGTGAGCTGATGCAGAGCATGCTTTGTCTCTACAGGTGCAGGAGCAATACAAGATATGGTTCAAAGGGATCAAGAAAAAGAAAACTGAGTCTGAAGAGTACACACTGTCCAGCAGGGCCATGTTGGAACCCTCTAAACACAGTGAGGTAAGATCATGCATTGCCCCAGAGCACTTCACTGATTGATTCATTGAGCAGCACATTCCTATCATACTGGACAACTGGGTATAAAGCAGGTGATACCCTATGATGACTCACACTGGTTTACGTCTAAACTCACTCAGGACATTCATCTGTCATGAAAGAATGTCTTCCTCTTACTTCTGCTCATTGCATTTCTATTCTCATCTTGACTCTTGTACATAACTATCTTCTTATTCTCCACCTGGTTTGAGCACCCATTTTGTCCATGCAGCATGGACTTTTTCATGCACAAACACTTAAGGAAGAGAATAGTCCTGTGTTAAGTTCAATAAGCAGTAACTGTGGATCTGAAGCACAGACGCACAAGCTAACCAGAGTCACGGGACCATCATTTAACCCATGTCAACCCCAGTACCCCTCTATATGCATGTGTGTGTGCCAAATTGCTTCAGTCACGTTTGACTCTTTGAGACCCTATGGACCATAGCCTACCAGGCTTCTCTGTCCATGGGATTCTCCAAGCAAGAATACTGCAGTGGGTTGCTATGCCCTTCTCCAGGGGATCTTCTCAACCCAGGTGTTGAATGCTTGTCTCCCGAATCTTTCTGCATTGGCAGATGGGTTCTTTACCACTAGTGCCCCCTGGGAAGCCACCCCTGTATATAGAAAACAGTAAATACATGGTTTATGTAGTCATAAAAGTAAAGTATAAGGATTACATTAGATTTGAGAATTTCCTTTTTTTTTTTTTTTTT
>NW_011480456.1:0-821 GCF_000754665.1 Bison bison bison
ATGGGATTCTCCAGGCAAGAGTACTGCAATGGGTTGCCATTGCCTTCTCCAACTTCTTTTTCTACATTTGTCTAAATTGACATTCTTTAAAATTCTAGATAAAAACAGAGATTTCTATGTAACTTTTGGTGAGATGTTGAATCACAATAAGCAGCAAACTTAATAATACAAACACAGGGTTAGCATTCAATAAATAAAGGTTAATAGTTCACTGATTCATATATTAAACTAATCTCTATTGAGGTAGGCCTACTCTGCGCCAGTTTCTATCTCTAGGAATGGAAATACAGATGAGTTAGATGAAATCCCCTTCCTCAAAGACCTTACATTCTAATGGGAGATAAAGACACAGGAAGAGATAATTAGACATGCAGGTTAAGGAAGCAGAGAAGACAAGCCTTGAAGGAAGTAAAAAGACTTACAGGGAAGTAGCATGTTAAAGTATGAGTAAGAGTTGGTCAAGAGAAGAGGGACATGAAGATGTTCCAGGCAAAATGGCAGCATGAAGGGCACAGAAACTAAAAGCATTTTGCAGGTTCATGACTCACATAGATCACAGCAGAAAGTAGCAGGGAATAAGCCTGGAGGAGGAAGACAGGACAAGATGGTAGAGAACTATGAAGCTTATATTTTATCCTTAGAAAATAGAAAAATAAGGATTTTTAAGCAGGGAAGTGACATAGAAAGATATGCACTTTAGGTGAAATACTCTAGTGGTTAAATTGAGGGTGGATTTGGGGAGACAAAACTGATGGACGGAGAATAGTTAGGAGGCTGTGTCAATATTCTTGAACAATGCTTCTCAAAATTTATTGTGAGTA
>NW_011480456.1:4378-4978 GCF_000754665.1 Bison bison bison
TATCTGTACTCTAGGCTGTTCATATCATTTTCCCATTTTTCTATTGGGTTGTTCCTTGTTCTGATATATAGTTATTTATATAGTCCAGATACTAATCCTTTGTTAGTTATTGGAATATAAATACCATTCAATCTATGGCTTGTCTTTTAACTTTATAATGAGTTTTCTGTCATATAAATTCCCCTATCAAGTATCATGATATATTTTAAAGCTACAGTAATAAGGTGAAATTATTTTAGAGACAGGCAAACATAGTAATACAATAAAACATAATAAGAGAATAAAGTATATATGAAAAGTAGCTTATGATAGAGATGCCACTACAAATCAGTGGGGCAAAAATGAACTGTTAAATAAATGTGCTGGAACACCTACTATCTGTATGGAAAACAATGTTATCACCTTGCATATATGAAAATAAATACCAGATGGATCACACACATTAACCCAAGAAATAAAACTTTTAACAGTATTAGAAAAGAATAGAAGGAAATATTTATCTGGCAAAAATACAGAGAATAGTTTCTTAAACATGTATAAACATAAATATAAAAGGAAATATTAATAAGTGCAACCTTATTAAAATTCAAAATTTTTGCC
>NW_011480456.1:5078-5739 GCF_000754665.1 Bison bison bison
CAGGCTCCTCCATCCATGGGATTTTCCAGGCAAGAGTACTGGAGTGGGGTGCCATCGCCTTCTCTGCAGAAAGTCCTAGTTTTTGTCTAATATCAAATTTTTCTTCTTCCTTAGTTACACATCTTAGGCAATAAACCCAGCTAAAAGACTGCATATTCCAGCTTCCCTTTCAGCAAGATGTAACCATGTGACTATATTCTAGACAATAAGATGTAATCTGAAATGTTGGGTAGAACTTCTGGAAGTCTCCTAACAGAATGGGGGATGAACTCGTCTCATCTTCTTCTCTCCTGCTTCTGGAATTAAGATATAAAGGTCATCTAGGACAATGGGAGCTCTTGAGGACAGAGGCTAGTTCATCAGAGTAGAAAGACAGAAAATGCCTAGATCTCTGATAGTGTTATGAAGCTGTCACATCAGCCCTGCATTGTTTACCTCTCAAATTCTTTTCTGTGAGGCAATTAACCTTTCTAAGTTAAGCATATAAAAAAAAATCTCTGAACACATATATAACAAAATACACAATAACCAAAATGTTGATGTTAATAGAAGGGACACATTAATATGCCTGAGCACATACTATGAGGCAATTACTCTATCTACAGCATTTTAAATTGTGAAGTGTGTGCAGGAATATAGCTGAAGTACATACCCACCGCCC
>NW_011480456.1:5839-6582 GCF_000754665.1 Bison bison bison
TGTAATAGATTTTAACATTTTTCTCTATTTCTTTCAATCTCCTTTTCAAAAGAGGTATAATTTTACACAAGAAGTCCTAGCTCCTCATTTCAACAATCGCTTCCTCCTTGGTCTTTCCCCAGTAGGTAACTACTATCTTAAAGTTGTTTTGTACCATTTCCTCTTACTCTTTTACTAGATATGCATGTACCTATAAACAGTAATATGTACTATTGTCATTTAAAATTTTTTATGAAAATGGAATCAGCCTATTCCTATCCTTTCAACTTTTTATAACTCAATATTATATAAGATTTGCCCATATTGATACATATGGCTCTAGTTCATTCATATTACATGCTGCATAACATTCTACTCCATATGCTACCCATCAAATCCCCTAATGAAGGCAGTTATGTTTCTGATTATTTTCTTATTACAAACATCTCTGCACTGAACATATGTAAATGTATCTCCTAATATAATGGCCAAGAGTTTCTTTAAAGTAGATACATAGATATGGACTATCTGGCTTATATGAGGGTTTTCAGCTTTAATAGGTACTATACAATTTATCTCCAAAGATGCTGAAGCAGTTTACAACTCCAAATGTAGCACGTATGAGTATTTTTGACTTCCTATATTTTCTTAAGTGTTAAGTGCTATTAGGTTTTAATTTTTGCGAGTATGATGGTTTTGCTAAGATAGTTCATTATCATTTTAACCTGAATTTCCCATATGATCAACTCTGAAGTTAAGTATCT
>NW_011480456.1:9794-10538 GCF_000754665.1 Bison bison bison
GAGAAGGGAACAGCAACCCACTCCAGTATTCTTGCCTGGAGAATTCCATGGACAGAGGAGCCTGGTGGGGTAGAGTCCATGGGATGGCAAAGAGTCAGACACAACTGAGTAACTAACACAAAAATCACACGGAACCACAAAAAACTTTGTCTATAGTAGGCAAACATTTTCCATTGTTATACAAACATTGGCACACTCATTTGGCCAAACAAGTCTCACACAAGCCCCCAAAGTATTATTAATAACATCCACAAATTATGCTACATTTTTCACTGTAATAACACAAGTCAAAATATTTCTGAATTTACACTTGAGGTCCACACTTCAAACTAAGCTTTCTAACAGCTACAATGTATTCTGCCAAAATTTATTAGTGTATCTACAAGGTATAAATCACAAAACATCAAAATTTTGCTTGCTGTTTGGCTATTTAAATGAATAAGCTAATACTATACATACTTTCATGGTGAAATGCCCATGACATATCAAATGGACAAAAAATTGTAGAACAATAAATATAATACATTCATTTCCAACACTAAGAAAGATTAAATATACACCACATATAAATATGTGGAAAGATATAAATTAAATTTAAAAATGATTAACTTTGGGAAGGAAGGCCAGAAAAGGATGAAAGGGAAAAAATTTAACATTTTAATTTCTGTACAACTGTTTTAATTTTTGCAAGAAGTATGTAGGACTTTCTATTTAAAAACCTTTAAAAGTATTTATTTTAAAAGT
>NW_011480456.1:10638-11499 GCF_000754665.1 Bison bison bison
ATTTTGGATATCTTCAACTGAGCTTTAGTTTTCAGTACCACTGTATGGACTAAAAAGGCTTACTTAAATTGCATGTTCAAGATAATAATAATTTTAACAAGGAACATGTCAAAAACAAGTTGAACAGTTATAAATGTATGCCTATAATGTATAGTATCCCCTCTGAATTATTTTTAGGTTGTTCTAAAATATATCATTTCTCTAATTTTGACTGTAAAGTCAGCAAAGTAAAGAGTTTAACTAAAATATATTTCAGGACTTCCCTTAACTACTATATGCAATGAGCACAGTGATAAGATCTTGAACTTCTTATTAAAATTTGTAATAATAAGCAAAAATTATCATTTGGTGGCAACATAACTTGTTACAGAGGGGAAGTTTCCATTAAGAAGGCAAAAGGAAACTACTAATTTAGAAGTTCAAGAATTCCTAAGATTTAACATTCACTTCTTTCCTAGATCAAACTTTAATTCCAGATTTCCCTACTTCTAATAGTCAAGGTTTGATACTGACAGTCAAGTTGGGAAATATGAAGGCTGAGTTTTTTAAACATAGTCTTTCATTATTGGTGACCCAAACATTTCCACGAAGCCCATGAAATTACTGGTACCCCTACAACGTTTCCTTTAGAATGGTATTGCCTAAACTTACTGCCTTTGACTCATTTTCTCAAACAAGTTCTTGGTCTGTATTTCTTTATTAAATGGTACGATATTCCAGACTCAAAATCTCAGCCATTATTAGCCACAGCAAATCACTGTTTCTTGTCCATTCTAGCTTATAATGTTATTTGATATCCATCTCTTCCTTTAAATTTACCATAACACTACCCGAGTTCAGACCCTCAATGTCTTGGACATC
>NW_011480456.1:14941-15630 GCF_000754665.1 Bison bison bison
TGTGAACAGCTGATTCACTGGAAAAGATCCTGATTTGGGGAAAGACTGAAGGCAGGAAGAGATGGGTGCAGCAGAGGATGAAATGGTTGGATGGCATCACCAACTCAATGGACATAAGTTTGAGCAAACTCTGGGAGACAGTGAAGGATAGGGAAGCCTGGCATGTGCAGTCCATGGAATCGTGAAGAGTCAAATACAACTGAGCAACTGAACAACAACAAGGATATGAAGGACAATAATTGAAAGCTTGGAATGAGGCTAACTCATAAATGGCTTCATTAAGGCATTTAGACTTAATTCTGCATTCAACAAGTGTAAAGAAGTGACTTAAAATAGGGCTATGAGTTAGGAAAAAGGCACAGGCAACAGGAAAAAGGTCATGAAGTTAAACCAGAAGTGGGCAGTAGGCATAGAAAGGAAGAAGCGAATATAAGAGATGCATGTAAGCTAAGTCATGCATGACTCTTTGCGACCCCATGGACTGTAGCCACAGCCTTGTCTAACTCAATGAAACCATGAGCCATCCCATGTAGGCCACCCATGATGGACGGATCATGGTGGAGAGTTCTGATAAAATGTGGTCTACTGGAGAAGGGAATGGCAAACTACTTCAGTATTCTTGACTTGAGAACCCCATGAACAGTATGAAAAAGCAAAAAGATATGACACTGAAAGATAAACTCCCTAGG
>NW_011480457.1:0-577 GCF_000754665.1 Bison bison bison
CCAATTTGCCTTGATTCATGGACCTGACATTCCAGGTTCCTATTCAATATTGCTCTTTATAGCATCGGACCTTTGCTTCTATCACCAGTCACATCCACAGCTGGGTATTGTTTTTGCTTTGGCCCCATCCCTTCATTATTTCTGGAGTTATTTCTCCACTGATCTCCAATAGCATATTGGGCACCTACTGACTTGGGGAATTCCTCTTTCAGTATCCTATCATTTTGCCTTTTCATACTGTTCATGGGGTTCTCAAGGCAAGCATACTGAAGTGGTTTGACATTCCCTTCTCCAGTGGACCACAGTCTGTCAGATCTCTCCACCATGAGCCTCCCATCTTGGGTGGCCCCACATGGCATGACTTGGTTTCATTGAGTTAGACAAGGCTGTGGTCTGTGTGATTAGATTGACTAGTTTTCTGAGATTATGGTTTCAGTGTGTCTGCCCTCTGATGTCCTCTCACAACACCTACCATCTTACTTGGGTTTCTCTTACCTTAGACGTGGGGGTATCTCTTTATGGCTGCTGCAGCAAAGCACAGCCACTGCTCCTTACCTTTGGTGAGGGATATCTCCTC
>NW_011480457.1:776-3753 GCF_000754665.1 Bison bison bison
GAGCACTTTTGTGCGGTCTGGTTAGTGCCTTTGGGATATACCAAAGAGTAGCCTCTTCAGAGTCCCTCAGTTGCACCCACTGCCACCTGTTTGCAGGGGATTCAAGGAAACAAGAAATGAGAGATTGTAAGGAATTAAGATTCTGTTAGGCATGTCCCTCCAGCCATAGGAGCGAGGACCTCCTAACTTAACCGGAGGTCTTCTGGAATCTGAGACTGAGCCGTGTGAGCTTTCTGCTGAGTTCATTTTTCACTGTCCTGGTTTCCAGCATGATGGGCTTTCCCTTTTGTTGGGTTTTCTTCACATTCTGCTTCTACTGCAGGAACTTTGCTGAGTTGGGCTCCTGCTGTGCTAGATACTTTAGGGAGGAGCTAAAGCAGAGGATGGGCTTCCCTTTTAGCTCAGCTGGTAAAGAATCTGCCCTCAATGCTGGAGACCTGGGTTTGACCCCTGGGTTGGGAAGATCCTCTGGAGAAGGGAAAGGCTACCCACTCCAGTGTTCTGGCCTGGAGAATTCCATGGACTGTATAGTCCATGGGCTGGCAAAGAGTCGGACATGACTGAGTGACTTTCACTTCACTTAAAGCAGAGGATATGGGGGAAGAGCTTGCCCCAGGAAGGCCCCATGAATCCTGCTTGATTACAATACCCCTTTTCTCTTCGATACTCCTCAATCTTGAGGAAAACAGGTGTTGGACAAGAAAAAGAAATTATTTTTGGGTAAAGAGTTTAATCATAAACTCAACAGAGGAACTAGATTTTAGGGGAACTTGGTTTCAATCTCCAATCCTATCTCATCCCTCCCCAAATCTTTCAGGGAATGAGGCAATAACTGGTCTGTCTATTTGCTGCTGAAATGGGTTGTAGTCCTGCCTCAGTTTGGGGACTGAACACCAAATTGGAAATATTCCCGAGTTTCAAGTTTCTGAGTCTTGTGTGATTAAGATCTCAGTCGCTTGGTCTGCCCTTTTGGTGCCAAAAGACTCAATTAGAAATAGATGGAGGAGTGACAGCCAGAACAAAATAGATCTCATTCATTGAGGAATTCAGGAGAAAAAGTCTAAAGACCAGTCTGGACCTGGGTCTTTTGGGGAGACTTGTAGCCAGGTAGCTGGTTGTCTATTTTTATCTTCTATAGGTTTTGACTTCCAATGTGGTATTAACATCGGAGAAGGTGATGGCACCCTACTCCAGTACTCTTGCCTGGAAAATCCCGTGGATGGAGGAGCCCAGTAGGCTGCAGTCCATGGGGTCGCTCAGAGTAGGACAGGACTGAGCTACTTCACTTTCACTTTTCACTTTCATGCATTGGAGAAGGAAATGGCAACCTACTCCAGTATTCTTGCCTGGAGAAGCCCAGGGACAGGGGAGCCTGGTGGGCTGCCGTCTATGGGGTCGCACAGAGTCGGACACGACTGAAGCGACTTAGCAGCAGTGGTATTAACATATACATAATAGGAGATATTGGCTAGTACATATGTATCCTTTACTGCTAATATCTGATTTAAGGCAACTGCAGCCATGAAATTAAAAGATGCTTGCTCCTTGGAAGAAAAAAAGTATGACCAACATAGACAGCATATTAAAAAGCAGAGACATTACTTTGCTGACAAAGGTCCATCTAGCCAAAGTTATGGTTTTTCCAATAGTCATGTATGGATGTGAGAGTTTGACCATAAAGAAAGCTGAGCGCTGAGGAACTGATGCTTTTGAACTGTGGTGTTGGAGAAGATTCTTGAGGGTCCTTTGGACTGCAAGGGCATCAAACCAGTCAATCCTCAAGGAAATCAGTCCTGAATATTCATTGCAAGCAATTCATGCTGAAGCTGAAACTCCAATATTTTGGCCACCTGGTGTGAAGAACTGACTCATTTGGCAAGACCCTGATGCTGGGATAGATTAAGGGCAGGAGGAGAAGGAGAAGACAGAGGATGAGATGGTTGGATAGCATCACCGACTCGATGGACATGAGTCTGAGTAAGCTCCGGGAGTTGGTGATAGGCATGGAAGCCTGGCATGTTTCAGTCCATAGGGTCGCAAAGAGTGGGACACGACTGAGCAACTGAAATGAACTGAACTGATAAGTAAGAATTTAATTTAAGAACTTCCATTAGGTGTAGCCAGGTATATCCACAGGTTATCTGAGTTTGTTTCATACTTATCCTTTTCTTTAAGGGAAATTGTATATTGGTATTGTCCAAAAGATACCCAGCCCAATTTCTTACTATTATTAGGCTGGTTATCCTAGCATGGCTTAAAGGGATCCTTTAAATTTAAATGACCACAGCCATGTGTTATTAAATAAATCCATCCTATAGTTGTGGGAGGTTATTTTCTATGGCTGAACTACTGCTTGTTGGACTGATAGAGTACAAGTAACTTTAGAAGAAAACTCATGTTTATGGCTGGGTTCAGAGAATTATTATTATTTTTATTTTTAGTTATTATAAAATTGCCTTAGTTCACTTTTTTCCACATTACAAGCTGGCGGTGGGCAATGGCCTGCTGTGCTCCTAACAATACTGATTGGAGCAGGTATTATTAATTGATCAGGTGAGGGAATCCCACCTGGTAATATCAATAGTAGCCTGAATAGAACTATAATTTCTTCCTTCTAGAATAAATTTCCTAAAGGCCAATGAATAAGAGATTTGGAGGGAAGAAATCCACCAGGGTAACCCAGAAGTACTGAATATAGGTAGTGACCATAAATCTAAAGTAATTGGATTACTTCAACTCTGCATAAGATTGTGAAAAACAGTTGGTTCATAAGAAAGGTGCAAGCAATTATCAAAGTAATTGGTATACATACCTGTTCCTGCCGGGAGCCGGCATATTGCATATTGCATACTGAGTGCAGCACTTTCCACAGCATCATCTTTCAGGATCTGGAATAGCTCAACTCGAATTCTATCACTGCCGGTAGCCAGCGTGAGGAACTCCGCCCATGACAAAGGTCATGAGGAAGGAGGCTCGG
>NW_011480457.1:4169-7979 GCF_000754665.1 Bison bison bison
CCTTTAACTGCTGTGTCCCTGGCAGTGTATTGATTAATATAATTGGTATAAATAGTAGCTTTAATGTTTGTAACCTGGGACCCTTGAGTTAATTCTTTTTCTTGTTATAGCCCACCACACCTTTGCTCTGTAGGAATGCAACTTTATCTAATGCTTTTGGAGGGTGGCGCTTGACTTATCACCTTTAGAGAAAAATAAGTTTTCTGAAGAAAGGGTCTTAAAATGTTAACAGGCCTCCAGGCCAGAAGATGATGCAAATCACCTAAGCTTTTGCATATGATAAGTTTGCAGGAAGAAAGCCTGGCTTGCTGCATGACTCTACCCCTTCCCCCATTATCCTCTATGCATAACTTAAGGTATAAAAACTACTTTGGAAAATAAAGTGCGGGCCTTGTTCACTGAAACTTGGTCTCACCATGTCATTCTTTCTCTTACCTTCTGGCTGAATTATTCAACCTCTTTTCTCCACTGAATTTCCTCACTGAGCTATCCTCATTCTATTACTCTTTATATCCTTAATTAATGTTTAATTAAGCAGTTGTTTCTTGATCCTCGCCGACGCCGTCCCCGCTTTGAATTCCCTGGATCCACCGGGGCTGGACCCCAGCATGTTCCAGCATCTTACATCTGTTGTCCACTTAAAATGTTGTCTTCTTCTTATCCTGGTATGGTAGTTTCCCCTCTGAAAAAGAAAGAAAGAAAATAAAGTTAGTCACTCAATCGTGTCCAACTCTTTGTGACCCCATGGACTGTAGCCCACCAGGCTCCTCTGTCCGTGGAATTCTCCAGGCAAGAATACTGGAGTGGGCTGCCATTTCCTTCTCCATTGGGTCTTCCCAACCCAGGGATCAAACCTAGGTCTCCCACACTGCAAGCAGACTCTTTACCATCTGAGCCATCAGGGAAGCCAGTTTTCCCTTTGAGTGTTATTTAAAGGTAATTTTGAGATCAGCAGTCCTTTCTATAGGCCAGTTCAGTATAGAGCCCTATATAAGTTGAAATGTTAATCTAAGAGTCAATTCTCTTCAGTTCCATTGCGTATGAGCTAGTTAAGTGTGCCTTGATAAGGGTCTTTTTTTTAAAATCTGGTTTGGAAATAGCCCCTTAAATGATGCTCCTTCCAGTATGTATAATCCCTGGCTGCAGGTCATAAGGCATCTGATACTCATCCAAAGGTAGATTAAGCCTCAGAAATATAGACTTAGAATATCTTTAACAATTCAATTAAACTTTACAATTATGTAGGATGACAGCAAGGAACTATCTGGGAAGTGAGTCTTAGACAGTACATGCAGACCTCAGTTAATGGAATCAGAATTTGACATCCACTGAAATATAATCTTTGTCTAAAACCCTAATTTTTATCAAAAACAGCTAAATTAAGACTAGCTTGTTTGCAAAATGAGTTTGGTTAATTGAACATGTTGGTTCCTTTAAATTGACTGTGCTGCAACTTTTCATAAGGAGTCTCAGACTGAAATATAAAGGGCCTTTCAGGGTTAGGAAAGCCATACCAAGGACTTGCCATATATTTTACCTTACAAATTTAGGTGAATTTCTCCCTTTTTGAGGTCCCCAAAATACTTTGAGACTTTTTTTCAACTGTTAGGAAGTGGCCTTCCTAATTTACCTGATAAAGCTGTTGGGAACCTGAGAGTTTCCAATCTCTGGAGAGATCAGGTAAACAGAAAAGATAAATGTTTCAACTGTGCTTACAAAGGTATACTTTACCAAACTGATAGAAGTCATAATTGGCTTAAGAGGAAAGTTTCCTTTTGGGTATGATTCTTTTTCCTTTGTCTTTGTCTTGTCATAGTGAAAAATTAAAATGACAAACCAGGAAAGCCCACACAGGCAGGATTTATTAAACAAGTGACATGAAATGTGCTCCTGAAGTGTGAGGGTGGACTGACCCTCATGTAAGTGGTCCCACCCTGTTTCAGGCTTTCCTTTCTATGTCCTTTGTCTCCCAAACAGATCCCAGAACCTGATTTTTTTTCTGCCCCATGTCAAACGGAGCTTCCCAGGTGGCACTAGTGTTAAAGAACCTGCCTGCCAATGCAGGAGATGTAAGTGATGTGGATTCAATCCCTGGGTTGGGAAGATCCCCTGGAGGAGGGCCAGCAACCCACTCTAGTATTCTTGCCTGGAGAATTCCATGGACAGAGGAGCCTGGTGGGCTACAGTGCATTGGGTCAAAAGAGTGGGGCACCACTGAAGTGACTTAGCACGCATTCATGCATGTCAAACAGGCCTTGTACCTTAGGCCAACTAGGGAAGGGGGAGTGTTGGGTGTGTTTTCCTGCCAAATGTTTTTACTCCATGCTGCGGATTTTCCCTTTGTTCTGTTTTTTGAGGGCTATTTCATATCTTTGCCTTTTAGCTGCCGCTGTTTAACTGCCATTCTGGACTCTTTATTCTAATTACCTAACATTCCTCCCTCAAGAGATGGGAGGCCCAGTTCTTTGGGAATAGGGACACTGATGTCTCTCTGCCTACTGCTTCCTGAATTGGGACGGCAAGGAGTGTTGGGCCTTTCCCTCTTGTTAGCCTCAAGCTTCAGGGACCTTATGGTGGCGTCTGGTTAAGGGTGAGTGATAAATATTTTCTGTGGTCAGGTGTAGTTCTACATATCCTTGTTGAATTAATTGCATTTTGTAGCTTGCTGACCTGGGCAGAGACAAAACAGGTTAAACGATAACACATGAAGCAATCACAAATAGTATTAATATGGTGATAATGGGTTTTAATAGGGGCATCACCCAATTCCAAATTCTTCTTCATCCTGAGGACTCTCTAGCTCATTCTTTAAGATCCTGTAGGATCTAAATGGTTTCCTTGAGGACTGTGAGACTTTTTTTGACTTGGCTGGAGATGTTTACCCAAAAGCAACACGTGTCACTTAAGATGGCATAAGCCCCTCCTTGTTTAGCCTTCAGGAGATATACTGCCCTTCTATTTTGGAGTACAACACCTGCCAAGCTGTTGATGGATTTTTTTGGGCCTCTAAGGCCAATACTGTGGCTTTTTATCCCTGCTGCATCATCACTGAAAAATGTATGATTTCTCTTTCCAAGTGAGATATTTCCCTAGACCAGATAAAGCCTTGAATAATATTGTGTCCAATTCTGGGTCCTTCAAGATAGGGCTATATTGGTAATTGAGGTGTCCAGATCTCTCAGGAGAGAGGTTATATGAAGGGAAATTCTGCCTTGCTGTTCAGTCACTCAGTTGTGTCTGACTATTTGCAACCCCATGGACTGCAGCACACCAGGCTTCCCTGTCCTTCACCATCTACTGAAGCTTGCTCAAACTCATGTCCATTGAGTCAGTGATGCCATCCAACCATCCAACTGTCATCCCCTTCTCCTCCTGCCTTCAATCTTTCCCAGCATCAGGGTCTTTTGCAATGAGTTGACTGTTCCCATCAGGTGACCAAAGCACTGGAGCTTCAGCTTCAACATCAGTCCTAATGAATATTCAGGATTGATTTCTTTTAGGATTGACTAGTTTGATCTCCTTGCAGTCCAAGGGACTCTCAAGAGTCTTCTCCAACACCACAGTTCAAAAGCATTAATTCTTCAGCATTCAACCTTCTTTATGGTCCAACTCTCACATCTATACACGACTACTGGAAAAATCACAGCTTTGACTAGACTAGACCTTTTGTAGGTAAAGTACTGTCTCTGCTTTTTAATATGCTATCTAAGATTGTCATAGCTTTTCTTCCAAGGAGCAAGTGTCTTTTAATTTCATGGCTGCAGTCACCATCTGCAGTGATTTTGGAGCCCAAGAAAATAAATCTGTCAC
>NW_011480457.1:8288-9360 GCF_000754665.1 Bison bison bison
TTAAGAATTTTCCAGAGTTTGTTGTGATCCACACAGTCAAAGGCTTTAGCATATTCAAGGAAGCAGAGGTAGATGTTTTTCTGGAATTTTCTTGTTTTTCCTATGATCCAACATATGTTGGCAATTTGATCTCTGCTTCCTCTGCCTTTTATAAATCCAGCTTGACCATCTGAAAGTTCATGATTCATGTACTGTTGAAGCCTGGCTTGGAAAATTTTGAGCATTACTTTGCTAGCATGTGAAATAAGTGCAATTGTGTGGTAGTTTGAACATTCTTTGACATTGTCTTTCTTTGTGATTGGAATGAAAACTGACCTTTTCCAGTCCTGTGGCCACTCCTGAATTTTCCATATTTGCTGGAATATAGAGTACATCAGTTTAACAGCATCATCTTTTAGGATTTGAAATAGCTCAGCTAGAATTCCATCACTTCCACTAGCTTTGTTCAAAGTGATGCTTTGTAAGCCCCATGTAACTTCACACTCTAGGGCTTTGCATTCTTCTTAGAACAGCTCAAAGCATCATCTCATAAGGCCTGCTCTAAGAAGGAGCCTAGGTTTGGAATGTCTCCCAAGGTGGCCTTAACTTCTTCGGTTGTGGAATCTTACTCGTGGAGCAACTTTAACAATTGAACAGTCTTTGCCATCTAGTTAGAAGTGTGATATACAAAATTTTTCCACATAGGAAATAGTATTCAACCCCTATTAAGGATACTGTGGTAGGAGTCTGGCAGGCAGGATAAGTGATGACCACCAACAGAGGATGTTTCAAAAGGCCAGAGATAAACCGCTGTCTTTTATAAGCATATACTTGACTAAGTAGGTTGTCCGGGTGGTCTTAGTTGAGGAGGCTGGGGACTTGTAGGTAATAATGACTCCTTGGATTATAATCTTAAATTCCATCTGATCTTCCTCCCAAGGTCAGGTTACTTGTGGGAGAGAGGTTTATATATCTACCCGTAAACCAGGTTAGGTTGTTGTTGTTTGGGAAGCTGTATTATTGGTAATATGCTCTAAGCTATAGAGTGTATTTGTTTTATTTCTATTTGGTCCCAGGTTCAGATCTAGGAGAT
>NW_011480457.1:11547-13957 GCF_000754665.1 Bison bison bison
TTTTTGCAGAGAAAGTTTAGTTGCAGGATGGTATTGTAATTTAAACTCCAATCCTCAGGTCAGTCGTCCCCATCCCCCAGTGAATATAGTGGCTATGCAGTGTGTGTTTTTTTTTTTTTTTCCTCTTTTAAATCTTTTTGCCTCTATATCTTTTTTAAAATAATATTAATTAATTTATTTTAATTGGAGGCTAATTACTTTACAATATTTGGTGGTTTTTGCAATACATTGACATGAATCAGCCATGGGTATACATCCTGAAACCCCTCCCACCTCTCTCCCCATCCCATCCCTCAGGATCATCCCAGTGCACTGGTTTTGTGCCCTGTTTCATGCATTGAACTTGGACAGGTGATCTATTTCACATATGGTAATATACATGTTTTAGTGCTATTCTCTCAAACCATCCCACTCTCATCGTCTCCCACAGAGTCCAAAAGTCTGTTTTTTTGTATGTGTGTCTCTTTGCTCTCTCGCATATAGAGTCATCATTACCATCTTTCTAAATTCCATTTATATGCGTTAATATACTGTATTGGTGTTTTTCATTCTGACTTACTTTACTCTGTATAATAGTCTCCAGTTTCATCCACTTCATTACAAATGATTCAAATGTGTTTTTTAATAGTTGAGTAATATTCCATTATGTATATATACCACAGCTTTCTTATCCATTCATCTTCTGATGGACATCTAGGTTGCTTCCATGTCCCAGCTATTGTAAAAAGTGCTGCGATGAACATTGGGATACACTCGTCTCTTTCAATTCTGGTTTCCTTGGTGTGTATGCCCAGCAGTGGGATTGCTTGGTTGAATGGCAGTTCTATTTCCAGTTTTTTAAAGGAATCTCCACACTGTTCTCCATAGTGGCTGTACTAGTTTGCATTCCCATCAACAGTGTAAGAGGGTTCTCATTTTTCCACATCCTCTCCAGCATTTATTGTTTGTAGACTTTTTGATGGCAGCCATTCTGACTAGCGTGAGATGATACCTCATAGTGGTTTTGATTTCCATTTCTCTGAAAATGAATGATCTTGGGCATCTTTTCATGGGTTTGTTGGCCATCTGTATGTCTTCTATGGAGAAATGTCTGCTTAGTTCTTTGGCCCATTTTTTGATTGGGTCGTTTATTTTTCTGGAATTGAGCTGTAGTAGTTGCTTGTATATTTTTGAGATTAGTTATTTGTCAGTTGCTTCATTTGCTATTATTTTCTCCCATTCTGAAGGCTGTCTTTTCACCTTGCTTATAGTTTCCTTTGTTGTGCAGAAGCTTTTAAGTTTAATTAGGTCCCATTTGTTTATTTTTGCTTTTATTTCCAATATTCTGGGAGGTGGGTCATAGAGGATCCTGCTGTGATGCATGTCGGAGAGTGTTTTGTCTATGTTCTCCTCTAGGAGTTTTCTAGTTTCTGGTCTTACGTTTAGATCATTCATCCATTTTGAGTTTATTTTTGTGTATGGTGTTAGAAAGTGTTCTAGTTTCATTCTTTTACAAGTGGTTGACCAGTTTTCCCAGAACCACTTGTTAAAGAGATTGTCTTTTCTCCATTGTATATTCTTGCCTACTTTGTCAAAGATAAAGTGTCCATAGGTGCATGGATTTATCTCTGGGCTTTCTATTTTGTTCCATTGATCTATATTTCTGTCTTTGTGCCAGTACCATACTGTCTTGATGACTGTGGCTTTGTAGTAGAGCCTGAAGCCAGGCAGGTTGATTCCTCCAGTTCCATTCTTATTTCTCAAGATGGCTTTGGCTATTTGAGGTTTTTTGTATTCCCATACAATTTGTGAAATTATTTATTCTAGCTCTGTGAAAAATACCAAGGGTAGCTTGATAGGGTAGTATACTTTGGGTAGTATACTCATTTTCACTATATTCATTCTTCCGATCCATGAACATAGTATATTTCTTAATCTATTTGTGTCCTCTTAGATTTCTTTCACCAGTGTTTTATAGTTTTCTTATATAGGTCTTTGGTTTCTTTAGGTAGATTTATTCCTAAGTATTTTATTCTTTTCATTGCAATGGTGAATGGGATTGTTTCCTTAATTTCTCTATTTTCTCATTATTAGTGTATAGGCATGCAAGGGATTTCTGTGTGTTGATTTTATATCCTGAAACTTTACTACATTCATTGATTAGCTCTAGTAATTTTCTGGTGGAGTCTTTAGGGGTTTTCTATGTAGAGGATCATGTCATCTGTAAACAGTGAGAGTTTTACTTCTTCTTTTCCAATCTGGATTCGTTTTCTTTCTTTTTCTGCTGTGACTGCTGTGGCCAAAACTTCCAAAACTGTGTTGAATAGTAGTGGTGAAAGTGGACACCCTTGTCTTGTTCCTGACTTTAGGAGAAATGCTTTCAATTTTTCACCATTGAGGAAAATGTTTGCTGTGGGTTTGTCATATATAG
>NW_011480458.1:0-415 GCF_000754665.1 Bison bison bison
CCTTGACTAGATGGACCTTTGTCAGCAAAGTAATGTCTCTGCTTTTTAATATGCTGTCTAGGTTGGTCATAGCTTTTCTTCCACGGATCCAAGTTTCATGGCTTCAGTCGCCATCTGCAGTGATTTTGGAGCCCCCCAAAATAGTCACTCACTGGTTCCATTGTTTCCCCATCTATTTGCCATGAAGTGATGAGACCAGATGCCATGATCTTTGTTTTTAGAGTGTTGAGTTTTAAGCCAGCTTTTTCACTCTCCTCTTTCACTTTCATCAAGAGGCTCATTAGTTATTCTTCACTTTCTGCCATATGGGTGGTGTCATCTGTGTATCTGATGTTATTGATATCTCTCCTGGTAATCTTGATTCCAGCTTATGCTTCATCCAGCTTGGCATTTTGCATGATGTAATCTGCAGAGG
>NW_011480458.1:4180-4802 GCF_000754665.1 Bison bison bison
CTTGAAGAAGGCAATGGCAACCCACTCCAGTCTCTTGCCTGGAAAATCCCATGGACGGAGGAGCCTGGTAGGCTGCAGTCCATGGGGTTGCGAAGAGTCAGACACGACTGGGCGTCTTCACTTTCACTTTTCACTTTCATGCATTGGAGAAGGAAATGGCAACCCACTCCAATGTTCTTGCCTGGAGAATCCCAGGGACAGAAGAGCCTGGTGGGCTGCCATCCATGGGGTCGCACAAAGTCGGAAATGACTAAAGTGACTTAGCAGCAGCAGCAGCAGCATGGTTGCCTTAAATAAGCATTCTCTTTTCTGTATGCATTCTTTAGAGGCTTGGTGTGTTTTTCGCAGCATTTATTAAACTTCCAGTTCCTGTTTCTAACATTTCTTCAACCCTCTGTTCTGATTGATGCCATTTTAACTTCATATGTTCTTTATTATTAAGGAATTTTAATAATGTTAAGAAGGCTAAAATCTTTACTCTCTTCTTGGAAGTTACTGCCACTGCTGAGATCTGAGCTATACAATTTTTAATGACTCTGTCCCTACTGACAGGAGCTGGCCTTTGATGAAATGGGGAGAGGGGATTACAGTTCTTGATTGGAATACTACAGTTTTGCTGACA
>NW_011480458.1:4902-7169 GCF_000754665.1 Bison bison bison
CCAGTTAGTGGCAGTCACTTTGGTGGCCGCCATTTTCACCACAGTCCTTTCTGCACTTGATCACAACTTGGGTCCAAGCAGGGACAAGTGGGTTCTTGCCGCCATGTCAACCACGCAGGAGCAAGACCCAGCTCATAGTAGCCAGAATGTAGTTGATGGTGGGGAGGACCGTGATCCTGGACTCACTGGCGTCCCTGTGATTCCCCTTGCCGAAGGGTCAGATGGGATCGCAGGGACTGCTGCCTTTCTGGCTTCACAGGCAGTTGCCAGAGCTCTTCTGGAGGAGGGTGCTAGGCAGCAGGCCACCCAGCCCACAATCAAGGAGAACAGGGACACCCCCTCAGCAGAGCAAGAGGAGGACCCAGAGGAGGGTGAAGAGGAGGAGGAGGAAGAGGAGCTGGACTATGACAGCATGGAGAAAGATGAATACAAGGAGAAAGACCATGATGATGAGGTACAGGAGGAGGGCAGAGAAAGCATAGTAGGGGCCCATGAGTTACCCATGGCAGGGTTTTGATCCCTGTTCCAGGATCTGGTCCATTCCGTTCTATGCAGTATCATTATAATAACCACGTCTTGGTTCACTCTGATTCAGGCTGCATAATGGTCAAGTGTGGCTCTCAAGAGCTTGAAGATCCGGGAGAGGGATCCATACCTCGGGAGGGCAAGGGTCTGGCAGAGGGAGCAGAGAACTAGGGTGGGAGGGGTAAGTACCTGATAGAGGGAACCGCCCCCTAAATGCCTGGGGAACTTGCCGATGGGACAGCATGCTAGAAGGTAGAGGAACCCGAGAAGCTCAAGGTCGAGGAGGGCAATTCCCTGACTGATGCAGATGTATTCTGTGCACTGGAGGGGCCTATGCAACCGAGGAGACTGAAACCCGCAGGAGGCAGCCGATTCCTGAGGCCCTTGTGGCCCCTGTTGGGGCATCCGGCTAAAGGCAGGCCACACTCAGTGCTGGCCTCTAGCGGTTAAGCAGAGGGTCAAAGCTCTCAAAAATCTCCAGGCACAATTTGCACAAGTGGAATCCCAATTCTATGAAGACCTTTATGGTCTCAACCAAAAGTATGCTGTCTTCTACCAACCTCTGTTTGATAAGAGAGCTGACATCATCAATAAAATTCATGAACCCACAGAAGGTGAATGTCAGTGGCAAGTACCTGTTCCAGAAGGAGCTTGGGAGGAGATGGAAAGAGAGCCTGAACGGAAGGGGCAAACAAAGGGCATCCCTTGCTTTTGGTTGAGGACACTTAAAGATTCTCTGTAGCATGACCCAGGGAAATGATGAACTTGTAACAGATCACCTGAAAGATGTAAAAATAAAATTCTCAGGGGTCCGAAAACCAATGAGCTTCACCTTAAGAATTCCTCTTTAAGTCAAACGAATACTTTTTCAACAAAGTTCTGATGAACACATACCAAATGCGGTCAGACCCAGATGATTCTGATCCCTTCTTCTCCAAAGGACCAGAAATAATCAGCAGCACAGGGTGTGAGATCTACTGGATAGATGGTAAAGACCTCACCCTGAAAACCCTGAAGCTGCAGAAATGTGAGGGCCCTGGAAGTGTTGCTCCAACCACTAGGAAGGTGCCTCGTTAGTTTTTCTGCACCTACTTCTCTCCTCCTGAGGGTAGAATACTGGAGGTGATTGTATCACTACTGATTGTAAATTGGGTTATTTTTTCCATGAAGTCTGGTCCCAAAGTCCATATTATTTTTCATGAAAGAAGCTAGTAATTATCAATATGAAAATTCTAATGAAGAGGTCCAAGAACTTGAAGGCAAGGAGGGAAAGAAGATGAAAATGAAGAACCAGAAAAAGAACCTTGAAAAGATCCAAATCCAATAGAGTGCAGCCTGGGAGAGTCCAGGTTGAGTGTGATCCAACCATTTCTGCCATACACATGTTATATTCTTAAATTTTCTTGATAAACAATAAAACTTGTTTTAAAATTATTTTTATACATCAGTTTTAGGGTTAATAATTTTCACATTCACTAGATAGTATAGAATGCAGAGTATTCTGAATTGTACATCTTTCATAGGTATACATTCTTTGAGCTGTAATGATAAGACTTAACACAGGTGAGAAATTTATCAGGCCTGGTAACTGAGACCATATTTGTTTAGAACACAGTTGCCAGCACTAAGTAGCAAAAGTGACCGGAACATGCATTAGAGATGGGAGTTTGTCATTTGGTGGCCACTAAGTACTTTTTCTTATATTAACAAGGACACAATGCCTTTGATAATGTGACTACCTA
>NW_011480458.1:8803-9413 GCF_000754665.1 Bison bison bison
TATCTTAAGACCAGATAGTACTGGGCTGTTAGTGGGCTGACATAATATAGTAGCATCAGCATCATTTGGGAACTTGTTAGAATTACAAATTCTCTGGCCCCATTCCAGACATAGTGAATTGGAAATCTGAAGGTAGTCCAGCAACCAGAGTTTTACAAGCCCTTTAGGTGATTCTGAGGCACACTAAAGTTTGAAAAACACGGATTTAGGCTTTATCTATGTTATGACCAGTCTTACTTCACTGACTTGAGACTGTTTCAAGTAAATTGAATAGGACGATAAAGGATGAACTGGGAAAGAGACTAGAATTCTCAGGGATGCAGACACAAGGAAAGATCAGATTCAAAGTAGTAGCAGTGGAGAAAATGGATAAGGGAAAATTCCAGTCTCAGAAGTATACAAACATTAAGATGCCTTGTATACAAGGTCTAGAGACATTCTAAACAATCACCATAAATTGATTACCTATGAATATACATATGGGCTTCCCTTGTGGCTGAGGTGGTAAAGAATCTGCCTGCAATGTAGGAGAGATGCAAGTTTGATCCCTGGGTGGGGAAGATCCCCTGGAGAAGGCAATGGCCACCTACTCCAGTATTCCTGCCTCAGA
>NW_011480458.1:9513-11956 GCF_000754665.1 Bison bison bison
TATAAACAACTTATTTAGGATAGTGGCTACATCTAATGGAGAGAGTGAATAAAGTTTAATTGGGGAGGGTAACATGTGGGCTTCAACTCTGCAAACAGCCAAGAATCCCACGTGTGTGGTTAAGTGGATGTGTGTACTCAGGACATTTGCCTCTCAACCTCAAACCATGCTCTGTGTATCAGGGGCCCTGAATTTGCTCCTCATGTAGACCTAAGTCCTAAGCTCCAAGAGGCCTACATAGTCCTCTTCAGAAGGCCTGTGCTTCTGAGGCTTCAGATCATGGCCAAAATAAATATGCCCAGGACTGAGAAGTAGCTTAGAAATAAGGGATATAGGCAGGGAACAGAGGATAAGTTAGTTACATTATATACATATATGCAAGTAAAACCTCTTGAGGTGAGAAATGGCACTCAGTGATTGTAGAGAAGGGGCAGAGGAGAGACTGGGGCCTGGGAAGAGGATCATCGGTCTAGGGTGGTGGATCCATTCTTCCCACATCACTGGAAAAGAACTTAGAGGAGTTCAAGTATGGTGGACAGACTAAAAGCTGGCCCCCAATAATCCCCACCTTCTGGTGTTCACACCCTTGTGTAATCCCTTGTCCTGGACTTTGACAGGACTATTGACTTCCTTCTAACCCATGGAATATAGAAGGGTGAAGATATACATGACTATAGATGAGAGAGATCTTTTGTGTGGCAATTTGTTATGTAACAATAGAAACTTAATACACTGGATCTAGCACAGGGCAGCCCTGGAGACAGGTATCTAGATGTGTGATCTTGAGTATCACTGAACCATTCCTGGTATATACCTGTTACTGACAGATTTGTGTGTTTTTTTTTTTTTTAATTTTTTAGTTGGAGTATAGTTGATTCACAGTGTAGTGTTAGTTTCTGCTATACAGCAAAGTGAATCAGATATGCACATACATGTATCCACTTTTTTTTAGATTCTTTTCTCATATAGGTCATTACAGAATATTGAGTAGAGTAGCCTATGCTATACAGTAGGTTCTTATTAGTTATATTTTATATCTAATGGAGTCGTGTGTATATGTCAATCTCAATCTCCCATTTATCCCTCCCCCACTTCCTGGTAACCATAAGATTGTTTTCTATGTCTACACCTCTATTTCTGACAAGTTTGTTTTTAAATTTCCTTAATCAATTATATAAGGAAAAACATAAAAATAGACCAACTATTCAAATGCAAATGTAACCATTCAGGTTAATGTGAAGATATTTTATTTAGCACTCTATTAGTTGATTTAAACCTTTTACATATTTCACACGCCTTTCACATATGGCATATTATGTGTGTGTGTGTGTGTGTGTGTGTGTGTGTGTACTCAGTTGCTTAGTCAGGTCTGGCTCTTTGCGACCCCATTAACTGTAGCCCACCAGGCTCCTCTGGTCATGAGATGTCCCAGATAAGAATACTGGAGTGGGTTGTCACCTCCTTCTCCAGGGGATCTTTCTGACCCAGGGATTGAACCCACATCTCCTGCATTGTAGGCAGATTCTTTACCATTACACTGCCTTGGAAGCCCCCATGGAATATAGACCCCCAACTAAACTCTTGACCTAAACCTTCAAATATTTCAAATGTTGCAGGTGGTCCAGTTTAAATATTTGATCTGTTACCCTTTCGTCATCTTCACTCCCTGTCATGCTTTGTCACCTAGGCACAGTAACAGTGTTGACCTTGCTTTGGAAATAGTCTCTGCAGCTGGATAGTCCATCATTCACTGTGCTGGATGGACCTATGGATCTGGTCCCAGGGCAAGGCTAAAGTATAACCACCAACCATCTTGCCTACCCCCATTTCCACACGCAACCACATACACCGTCTCTCCCATTCACATCTCACTTTCTTCAAACATATTGCGTGCACAAATCCTCTTAGTCAAAACTGCTTCTCTCCCATGCAAATAGTCACCTTGAGGCTACATTCATCAGCTTGTTCATACATACCTATATGGAGCCCATACCTATATGGATCATACAGAACAATCCTTCTTAAGAACATTTTGCTTCTCTGACAACCTTCCATTCTGACCTGTCAATATCCTATTTGATTTCTGTCTGTTACTGATAGATTGCGATGAGCTACAAAATAGTTGAGAATCTCCACTCCCTGAATGTTTTCTATTTTTGCAAGTGTAGTTTTTCACGGAGCAAAATACCAAGAAAGCTACAAAGAATCTGGAAACTTATCAAAATGTGCCTCTGTGAATTTAGAAATTCTTAACCTCTTTTTTTCTGCAAAAGTTATACTATTCATTTTGGAAAATAAAATATTAATGCAGGAATTGTCAGAGTGAGAATAATTTTACCCTGGTCCCCTCCAAGAAAAAAACAAAGGGGTAAGAGGAGTAGCAGCTAACATGTTACAATTATCTTGGGGAAGGGTATCAACCCAAATAAACTATTTGTTATGG
>NW_011480458.1:12974-14503 GCF_000754665.1 Bison bison bison
TGTCCGACTCTTCACGACCCCATGGACTGCAGTCTACCAGGCTCCTCCATCCATGGGATTTTCCAGGCAGGAGTATTGGAGTGGGGTGCCATCACCTTCTCCATCCTCATTCTGGACCCTACTCAAACATGATAGCCTTTTAGTGTACTCAGTAAATGGGTAGAATTATTAATAGTGCTCCCAAGTAAGATATATGATACCTTCAAAACCAAAAGAAGCTCATTAGTAGGGGCCAGATGCATCAACTCGTCCTTCCTCTTGACAGAATATTTCAATGTTCTGTAGACCAGTAACCCCCTAGAAAATTCACCAAGAAAGCCAGTCCCTGAATTTTTATGGGGTTCATTTCCCATTCTCTGGAATGCATTCCTCTCAACCAGGTGTCTAGGACTGCTGTTAAATCCTGCTCATCCGGTTCAATTAGCATGGGCTTCCTAGGTGGCTCAGCGGTAAAGAATCTGCCTACAGTGCAGAAGATCCAGGTTCCATTCCTGAGTCAGAAAGATTCTCCTGAAGTCAGAAATGGCACCCTACTCCAGTATTCTTCCCTGGGAAATTCCATGGACAGAGGAGACTGGTGGCCTACAGTCCACGGGGCCACAAACAGTCAGACACAACTGAGCACACACATCCATGTAATGGGACAGTGTAATTTCCCATGGTATGGAGAGATGATCAAGATCTCCAAGGATTAATTGTTGACACAAGTCTGGAGAATTGATATAGCCTGGTGAAGGTAACTTGCTTGCCCTGACAGCTATAATCAAACTGCTGCATATGGTCTTTATTTCCAAATACAGGGGAGAAAAAACTTCACACCAGATGCCAGGGGATATGTTGCTTTTCTGCAGCAAAGAAATCTTAAATAGCATCTACAATTGAGTTCATCATTTGACTACTTTTATAATAGTCCAGTTATTCTTGAAAATCCATCTTTCCCCTGCACAGGCCAAATAAGAATCTTGAATGGGCATGTGATGAGAATCTTCACTGTGTGAATATTTAAATTCCTAGATGGTGGTGCTAATCTCAAGTTTCCTCCAGGAATACAACATTGCGTTTGGTTTGCTATATTGGTAGGTAGAGACAGTTTTAGTGCCTTTCGCTTGGCCTTCCCTGCAGTAATAGTCCATATTCTATGGATCAGGAAACCAACGTGGGGATTCTTTCAGTTTCTGAGTATGTCAATTTCACTTACACATTCTGTACTGGGGATAACAACAGCATCAGATCAGATCAGATCAGTTGCTCAGTCGTGTCCGATTCTTTGTGACCCCATGAATCCCAGCATGCCAGGCCTCCCTGTCCATCACCAACTCCCGGAGTTCACCCAGACTCATGTCCATCGAGTCAGTGATGCCATCCAGCCATCTCATCCTCTGTCGTCCCCTTCTCCTCTTGACCCCAATCCCTCCCAGCATCAGAGTCTTTTCCAATGAGTCAACCCTTCGCATGAGGTGGCCAAAGTACTGGAGTTTCAGCTTTAGCATCATTCCTTCCAAAGAAATCCCAGGGCTGATCTCCTTCAG
>NW_011480458.1:15427-16098 GCF_000754665.1 Bison bison bison
GTTACCCTGATAAATGGAGACAAGTCCCTTTAGGGAAGACTTCCCTGATGGTCCAGTGATTAAGGGCTTGCCTGGTGGCTCAGATGTTGAGGAGTCTGCCTACAATGTGAGAGACTCCGGTTCTATCTCTGGGTTGGGAAGATACCCTGGAGAAGGAAGCGGCCAACCACTCTAGTATTCTTGCCTGGAGAATTCCATGGACACTGAGGAGCTACAGTCCATGGACTCGCAGAGTCTGACACAACTGAGCAACTATCACTTTCACTTTTTTCAAATGCAGATTTACAATATTTCATTTGACTGGGTAGCAGAGTCCTTTTTAAAGGAGATCTGGCCTCATCTTTGTTCACAGGGCATTGAATTTTTGAAGTGGCTCAAGTATTGGAGTTGAGTTCAAGAGGACCTGTGAATTTTTACCATAGTCATTCAAGTCAGAATTCTATTCATTAGATATAGAGCTGTCTAATTTATACAGATGAAGTACAACTTAGTAAGCTGCTCATCTAATTTAGTTCTAGGGACACCACAATCAACTTGTCAACACTAAAGCTCATTGTGAGTGAGAAAGTTCTTATTACTACTTAACTTATTATGGTAACCATACCCATCTTGTCTCTGGCAAATACACGTCACCACTTGGCTCCTTCCAAACCAGGAATACACTGTCCCCG
>NW_011480458.1:17851-19117 GCF_000754665.1 Bison bison bison
CCATTCCTGCCCTGCAAATAGGTTCATCAGTACCATTTCTCTAGATTCCATACATATATGGGTCTCGGGACTTCCTTGGTGCTGTTGCTGCTGCTGCTGCTAAGTCACTTCAGTCGTGTCCGACTCTGTGTGACCCCACAGATGACAGCCCACCAGGCTCCTCCATCCCTGGGATTCTCCAGGCAAGAATACTTGGTGGTCTAGCGCTTAAGACTCTACACTCCCAATGCAGGGGGTGTGCTGGGTTCAGTTTCTGGTCAGGAAACTAGAGTCCTCATGCCACAGCTAAAGATCCCATATGCTGCAACTAAGACCCAGTACAGCTGAAAAACAACAAAACAAACAAAAAAATACAAGTCTGGTTATAGATCCAAAAGCAATGGTAACTATGTGATATGATGGAGGTGTTAGCTAACACTGTGGTGGGGATCATTTTGTCATAACACATTGTATACCTTAAATTTACATAATATTATATGGCAATTGTATCTTCATGAAGGTAGGAAAATAAAAATAAAAACAATGATACTTGGTGTGAGTAGATCCTGATGAGAATCTATAGTCTCTTGCAGGTCAGTTACCTCAGGTTAGGCCATTATAGGTTTTCAATACTAGGAAAGACTGATCTTTTCACACACAAGTGTAAAGGCTGCTACTAATAGCAAAGGTAGATTGGCAGAATTTATGGTTTCAAGGATTTCAGTTTCATCATGTTTTTGATCATGTTCTGAATGTCCCTATCTAAATTTTCATTGTGCATTTACTTTTGCATCAATGTTCTTACTTTAACATAAAAGAATTCATGAGGCTGGAAAATAAATTTTCATTGTACTTCAGTCCTTAACAAGATTATACTTTAGTTTTGCTTTTATTCAGAAATCTTAATCTTATGGCTACATGAGATAACAATTATTGCTTAGAGCAGTCAGAGATGTGATTTGCTTCCCTACCGGGAACTTAATCTGGGAATTTAAAACCCTGAACTCATCATTTTCTTTCCTAAGTTCTCTGAAACATGTAAAAGGAAACAGTCAACCTCATTATAATCCTTATTTTCAATAAAATGTTTTATGGCTGCAAGTGTTTTTCAGTTACTCAAACTCTTGCCATGTATATGCATTTGCTTCAAGGTGTCTCAGTTCAGTTGTTCAGTTGTGTCCAACTCTTTGTGACCCCATGGACTGCAGCACGCCAGGCCTCCCTGTCCATCACCAACTCCTGGAGTTTACTCAAACTCATGTCCATTGAGTCAGTGATGCCATCCAA
>NW_011480459.1:0-846 GCF_000754665.1 Bison bison bison
GCAACCCACTCCAATGTTCTTGCCTGGAGAATCCCAGGGACGGGGGAGCCTGGTGGGCTGCCGTCTCAGGGGTCGCACAGAGTTGGACACGACTGAAGCGACGCAGCAGCAGCAGCACTGAATCTGTAGATTGCCTTAGGTAGTATGGTCATTTTAACAGTATTAATTCTTCCAATCCAAGAACATGGTATATCTTACTATCTATGTGATGTTCAGTTTCTTTCATCAGTGTCTTATAGTTTTTGGAGTACAGACCTTTTGCCTCCTTGCTGCTACTGCTAAGTCACTTCAGTCGTGTCCGACTCTGTGTGACCCCATAGACAGCAGCCCACCAGGCTCCCCCGTCCCTGGGATTCTCTAGGCAAGAACACTGGAGTGGGTTGCCATTTCCTTCTCCAATGCAGGAAAGTGAAAAGTGAAAAGTGAAAGTGAAGTTGCTCAGTCGTGTCCGACTTAGCAACCCCATGGATTGCAGCCCACCAGGCTCCTCTGCCCATGGGATTTTCCAGGCAAGAGTACTGGAGTGGGTTGCCATTGCCTTCTCCTTTGCCTCCTTAGGGAGGTTTATTCATAGGTATTTTACTCTTTTTGATGCAATGTTAAATGGGACTGTTTTCTTAATTTCTCTTTCTGATATTTCATTGTTAATCTATAGAAATGAAACAAATTTCTGAATATTGATTTTGTATCCTGCAACTTTACCAAATTAATTGATGAGCTCTAGTTTTCTGGTAGTGTTTTTAGAATTTTTTGTATATAGTATTACGTCTTCTGCAAACAGTGACAGTTTACTTCTTCCTTTCCAATTTGGATTCCTTTTCTTTCTTTTTCTTCTCGGATTGCTGC
>NW_011480459.1:4705-5249 GCF_000754665.1 Bison bison bison
AGCAGCAGCAGCAGCATTCATAACCTTTTTTCTATGAAAAGAGTTGGGGAATTTTTATGCACAGCTTAAAGAATATATTCCTCAGCCTTTCATGTAGCACAGTGTTGCCCATGAGTTGTATGCTGAAATTGTCTGCATATAGTGGTACTTCCCAGGAATAATTTCTTATTTTTTAAAGGGGCCCATAGCTAGCATATGTCCCTTATGCTTTTCACTTTTTCACCTTTATCCTAACTGGAATACAAACATGATAATTGGATTCTCAGCATCCATTCTGGAACCTGAGGTAACATTGAGGATGGTAATCATACTCTAAGAATGAAGGAATAGAAATATAGTAGGTGGCTGGGTCCAGGATGATACTTTAGAGCTATTATACTTAACTGCAGACTTCCATTATATAAGAGGGAAATAAACCTCTGTCTTGATTAAACCATTTTTAAAATCTCCATCCCCCATAACTAAAAGCTGAGTGTAAATCCTAACTAGGTTAATTATTCAATGGGGGAACATTACGTGATGGAACATTACGATTGACTGATGG
>NW_011480459.1:5349-5890 GCF_000754665.1 Bison bison bison
GGAACATATGTATACCTGTGGCGGATTCATTTCGATATTTGGCAAAACCAATACAATATTGTAAAGTTTAAAAATAAAATTAAAAAAAAATAAAATGAAGAAAAAAATGGGGAAAAGAAATAATCACCTATAGCAAATTTTTAGTGGGGGCTTTTGGTAGTGTGCTGTGCTCAGAAGCCTAAGATACTGAGAAGAATGAGAGATATGATAATGTAGTCTCTCTTCTGCAAGTTCGTGATGTGGTTGGGAATATGAGACAGTGGAGAGAGGCTCTGCCCTACACAGTGTTCACAAAGCAAGGCATACTTACCTCTGCCATCTTTAATGTGTGGGAGATAAGAGGGTAGAGGTTTAATGGGAGGATTTTATAAGCCAGGCTTAGAAGTGGGATGTATAACCTCCTGCCTATATTCCATTGGCCAGGAATCTGTCATGTGGGAGGCTGGGAAATGCAGTCTACCTGGGAGCAAAGGAGAATATGAAAATGGATTTGGGGAACAGTAAGCCAGTTCCTGCCCCAGCCACTTAGAGGAGAAACAAC
>NW_011480459.1:9107-10398 GCF_000754665.1 Bison bison bison
TTGGGTGAACTCTGGGAGTTGATGATGGACAGGGAGGCCTGGCGTGCTGCAATTCATGGGGTCGAAAAGAGTCGGACACAACTGAGCGATTGAACTGAACTGAATCTTGGGAGATAGGGTTAGGAAAGGAACGTGTGTAAATGTTCTCAATAACATTTAACTTAGCATCTGCCTAGACTGTCAATATATATTTTTTCTAACTTGTATTAGCTATTTGGCAATTCCAGCTGCTTGATAACAGTTGTAGGATATCAGTTTCTCCAGATTGCTAACCACTGCATGAGACCACACAAAGTCAGGATTAGATTAAAAGTGACATTTGTAAAAGGATAGCAGAGTAGCTCCAAACACCATTTTTTAGTTTGTTTCCACCATACTTGCAGTTAAAGAAATTCTCTTGCCATTAACACTTTATGAATTCAGCACTTTAAATTCAGAAAGGATCTTAAAGGTCAACTAGTCCAACCTTTTCATTTCACAGTTGAGAGAATGAAAGCTCAAAAAAAGATGAAGGTTATGTAGCTAATTAGTTACATGGCCATTTTTAGAAGCCAAGTCCACCCATCCATCCACCTATCAGTTCATTTATCAATTCCTCCATCCATCCAGCTATCCAATCAACAAATAAATACGTATTAAGTGCCCACTGTCCAGACACTGGCTTGATGCTGAGGATACAATGATGAACCAAACCAGACATGGTTTCTTTCTTATAGAAAAGGCAAATACTAATCAAATGGTTATATGAATAATATTGCCATGAAAGAGAACTACACTATGTACTGAGAGCATATAACAGGGACAGACCTTGTCATGAGGTTTACACTGGGAGATGAAATTAGAGTGTGTGTTAACCAGGTGAAGAGGGAGGAATGTACCATGGAAACCCATGTGCTTTGATAGAAGTGAGAATAACAAATGTGATGAGCTTGAAATAGTCCAGTGAAGCTGGGGTGCAGAGAGCAAGTAGGAACATGATTCAAGATCAGAAACGTAGGCAGAAAGAAAGAAAGAAACCATCTCTTGTCCTGAAGAGTTGGTGTGAGGATGATGAGGTTTGGACTTGAGCTGCCATTTTGCTACAGTGAGGAGCAAGCCAGGAGATCAGTGTGAACCCCTGAGGATGGTGCCAAAAGCATAGAAGGCTGAGAAGAAACTACATAGTGAGAAACCAGGTCCTTGGTGGTACTGCATGAGCTACACGGTCAAGTCTCATGAACAGAGTTAGTATAGAGGGAGAATTTGGGGGGAGGCATTGAGAGGGAGGGTTTACAAAATGGCACAAAGAAAC
>NW_011480460.1:0-815 GCF_000754665.1 Bison bison bison
CAGATAAAATGGACTTGATCAAAATTAAAAACATTTGTGTTTAAACAATATCCCCGTGAAAGTGAAAAGATAGTGTATAAAGTGGGAGAAAATATTTGTAAGTCATGTATCTGATAAGGATTAGTATAGAGAATATGAACTGAACACTTATAACTCAAAGAACAAACGAACACTTACAAAATTGCTAAATTCTCTGAAGAGGCATTCTTCCAAATAAGATATTTGAATGACCAATAAGCACATGAGAAGAGAATTAAAATTGTTAGCTGTTAGAAAAACGCAGATCAAGATTTCCATTACACTGGCTATAATCAAAATCACTGATGTGACAAGTGTTTGTCAGGATGTGGAGAAATTGGAATCCTTTTACACTGATGGTTGGATTGTAAAGTGATACAACCACTTCAGAAAAAAAAAAAAAATTGGTATTTCCTCAAAACTTTAAGCATAGAATTACAATATGAACTAGAAATGTACTCCAGGATATATAGCCAAGAAATATGAAAAAATATTTCCACACAAAAATTTGTGTATAAATGTTCATAGCAGCACTATTCATAACAGATAATGTGGAAACAACCCAAATGTTCATCAACTACTGAATGGATAAACAATCAATGCTATATATACACAATGAAATATCATGCTGTTGCTGCTAAGTCACTTCTGTTGGGTCCGACTCTGTGGGACCCCACAGATGGCAGCCCACCAGGCTCCCCCCATCCCTGAGATTTTTCAGGCAAGAACACTGGAATGGGTTGCCATTTCCTTCTCCAATGCATGAAAGTGAAAAGTGAAAGTGAAGTCGCTCAGCC
>NW_011480460.1:2029-2755 GCF_000754665.1 Bison bison bison
ACTGAAGCGACTTGGCAGCAGCATAGCCTGGAACTAGACTATACTCCAGGAATAGAACCTCAGCTTGAAGATACTTGGCACAACAGAGAAAAGAGACAGATATCTCTGTCATATAGTCCCAAGGTCAGAAACTTAGAAAATTGCTTTGTTGCTTATACTTTCATAGCTAGAAAGATGACAAGATGGTCATAGGTTTTATCTTTCTAAGTCCTGATCTACTAATAATACAGGTAGGTAATAGAACATCATCAAAATCTTGGAGGATAACTACCGGGGCTGAATGTTTGTATCCCAACTGAATTCACATGTTGAATTCTAATCCCCAAGGTGCTGGCATTTCAAAGTGGGGCATTTGGGAGATGATTAGGTCATGAGAATGGAGCCCTCAAGAATGGGACTGGTTTCCTTACAAAAGAGACCCCAGAGAGCTCCCTTGGCACTTCTAACACGTGAGAAATCACTGAAAAGATAGTCATCTATGAATTGGGAAGCGGGCACTCACCAGACACTAAGTCAGCCAGCACCTTGATCTGGGGCTTCCCAGACTTCAGAACTATGAGAAATAAATGTGTGTTGGGTTTTCAATCACCATGTCTATGATATTTTTGTACTAGGAACCCAAATGGACTGCCATTAATCTTCATGGACTACACTTCCCCAGGCTGCCTAGGTTTCCTAAGATATCCATTAATTAAAATAAAGGTGGGACATAAAACTAATGTGTCA
>NW_011480460.1:3722-7796 GCF_000754665.1 Bison bison bison
TCTGTTAGAGGTAGGTGCCAGAGGGATACTTCCTATGCTCTTTTATTGCTTTTCATTTTGTAGCAAGTAGCTATAAGATAAAAGGAGTCAAGAGAGGTTGGTTCCTTATATTGGTTGAGAATAGCCTGGAAACATTTTAAATACATATACAAAATACTATGTTTGAAAACTAAAGGGTCTAGCTAGTAGCAAGAAAAAATAGCAAACATTCCTGTCCTGCTATTCAAGTTTTCTGAAGCAGATTTTTCAGAGAGATGATCTATGGCCTTAAGAGATATTGAGGTAGGTTTATACCTCACTGTTGAGATTATTTGAAGCATATATATAAACAACTGAATATGGAAACAAGTAAAGAAATAACACTTATTTTTGCACAGGTCTAAAATTGTTTTAATTCTCACTCTGAACTTATCTCTTCCTTATAAAACAGCACAGTATTGTAAAGTAATTATCCTCCAATTAAAAATAAATAAATTTAAAACAATAAAAAGTAAATGTTTAAAAAAAACACTTTGGCTAATGCTGCACTTAATAAAGCATTTACTCAAAAAGAAAAAAATTGGCTGAGTTATCACAGGCTCTGATTTCTCAACCATTGTCACCTAGCACAATGATTGACTTGCCTGGCTATGTACCCAAGGAAGGCACCATTTATCTAGTGACATCTTCCCAAACTGCAAGTAAAAACCATAACAAGAATTATCTATGTTCAAGAGGATGCATCTAGCCAATTTAGTCCTATTTTAGTGATGAGAAATGCCATGCTTCCCATAAGGCTGTTATTGCCTGGACCAAATCATTTTAAATGTCAGAAGATTGCTGTTATAAAAATTACTAACTTCCATGAAAAAAAGGACTCACCATTTTTAAACATGACAAAGAAAGCATAAAATTCTTTAAAGAGTTGACCCCAAACCACCATTTACAAGAAAAAAGAAATTCAAATTACTTCAAAATATGAGTTAAGTGACCCAGGTCTCAAGTCTAATTGATTACCAAAACAATTTTTATACCAACAAATTTTTATAAAACCTTTATAAAACAAACTTACACATTACCTGGTAATTGTTTTGGTTTTGTGATAACCTCAATTGGTTTGATGATGCGAAATGTGAAGAAAAATTACTTCGTGATGGATTTGTATTACTGTACATTGCAGTAGATGCTGTATGTAATGAGGTCCGTGGTGTCAAATGGTTTTCTCTGTTTTGATACAGTACATTGTCTGACAAGTCTCTAATATTCACCATTTGTGAATTTGGCATATTTTTTCCTTGTCCAGGCAAAGTTGTACTTTGGTTCTCAGCTCGAAGGGAACTGCCACTTTCATAAAATCTTGAGTAGCTTGGTATCTGTGCTCCCATCAATGCCAATTCTTCCTCTCTGGCATACTCATCTTCAGCATCTCCAGTCTCCATTGCAATTGACAAACAAGTTCCTTCTGTCGAATTAGGAGGCTTCTGTGGGGGATTTCCTCCCAGAATTCTCTGTGGGTAATCACTAACTGCCAGTGAAAATACTTCACGGATTTCCAAATTTTGTGTTCTGCAGTAAGGGTCTCTAACAGATGGTTTTTGCCCACATAAGTTATGTGATGATAGACCTGTGTGTTCAGGCTTATATGATCTTTGAATTCCAACTGGTTCAATTTTGCAAGGTCGGTGGCACACAGATGGCTTTTGAGGTACTGTCATCTCAGAGGCTTGCATTGAAGAGCTTCCATAGTTTTTCTTTGTGTGATTGTATACAGAATTTCCAGCATTTAGCACACTTGTCTGTCTTGACAAAATAATTGTTTTTTCACCTAAGAGTAAAGAGGCATTTTTACAGTGTGCTACTTGTCTTTGAACAGGAATGTGCAACTGAAACTCAGTATCATTTTTACTGGCTGTTTTCTGAATAGGGATTTTATGTGCTTCTGTAATTTGTGTATTTGAATGCTTGGTTGTCTCTTGTCTACTTGATGAACTGGCTGGACTGTATATACCAGTTATGATGACATCATTATTGGGCGATGTCCAAGAAGACTGTTGACTTGAGGGTGAAGCAATATTAACCACATTTCTGACTGTAGCATCTGGAGCTGCCAAAGAAGTACCAGAAACAGTTCCTGTTGTTGTTGCTCCTGATTCAGAATTCTTACTACTCATTTTTCTTCTCTTATTGCCAACCCACGTCTGAAAGAATAAAAAATACATATATATATATATATATATAATGGAAAAGTTCTTAATAAAAAACCAAGAAAATCAATTTCTATGTGATAGTTTATATTCTCATTTGTCATAAAATCAAGGCCTATACAAATTTAAAAGAAAAAAATATACAGTAAAAGAAAAAGTAAAAAATAAGGTCAGAGACCATCAGGAACCAGCACATAATAAATATCTAGAAACTTTGATGTGAATTGTTTGTGAAAGTTGCTCTGTTGTGTCCAACTCTTTGCAATCCCATGGACTGGAATTTTCCAGGCCAGAATACTGGAGTGGGTAGCCTTTATCTTCTTCAGGGAATCTTCCCAACCTAGGGATTGAGCCCATGTGTCCTGCATTGCAAGTGGCTTCTTCACCAGCTGAGCCACAAGGGAAGCCCAAGAATACTGGAATGGGCAGTCTATCCCTTATCCAGTGGATCTTCCCAACCCAGGAATCGAACCAGGGTTTCCTGTACTGCAGGCAGATTCTTTACCAACTGAGCTTTCAGGGAAGCCCCAGAAGCTTTGATCGAATAGTATTTTTTTTTCTTCTCCTCAAAATCCAGCCAATTAATCTGTAGCAAGAATTTCTGTTCTATGAATATATCATAACTTGGTTAATTTAATATTGCTAAGAATTTAGATTACTTTTAGAAATATTCACTATTATAAGACATATTGAAATACAACATTGTACATGCATCATTGTTCTATTGGTCCATTAGAATGTCATCTTAGAAGGAAAATTGCTTGACTTTTTGACATTTTCTAATTACCCTCCAATTTATAAAAGTACTGGCTTCCCCACACCTCAACAACACTTTGCATTATACTTTTGTAGTATCTATTAGTCCAGGAGTTAAGAAAAGGTATATAATTGCTGTTTAGATTTTAGTTTCTATGGTTACTTTCATTGAATTGCTTACACGTTACCTATACCAGTTAAAAAAAACCTAATTTTTGTATTGGGGTGTTTGTCGTTTTTAATTGATTTATAAGAGCAATTTTCTACTAGAGTTGGCAGCACTTTGTCACAAGTTGCAAAAACTTTTCCAGTTTGTCATTAATTTATGGTAGCTATTTTCTTCTTTATGCTTTTATCTACTTACTGAATTTTATACACTGAATATATATTACTTTTGTTTTCTTTTAGCCTTTTTTTTTCTGTCTTTTTTTGGCCACCTTATTTATTTTTCAGTTGAAGGATAATTGCTTTACACAATTTTGTTGTTTTCTGTCAAATGTCAAAAAGAATCAGCCATGGGTATAAACAAAAAAATCAGTAAAAATAATACCAGTGGTTGGCATTTAAGATTTGTTTACAAAATATGTACTTTTATATAAGTATTATAACAATCTTAGTATTATTACAATGAATCATTATTCCTCTTAAAATGTACAATAAATATTACACTCCATAAAACAATCAGCAAAATTTATAATTATTTTTAAATGCATATCATCTTTTAAACTACTAAAACCCATTAATCTATTTAAGAACTTCAAAAAATAAATAAGTGAAAACATTAAATGACCTAGTCTTGCATAAACATGGTACTAGGTGTATTTGGTTAATTTAGTGGGATGTACTTTTGAAGACTGCACAAGTCATCCAATTTTCAATGTATATTTATATTGTATACAACATCAGATATTGTAAAACTATAAATAAAAGCTAACACTGAATTCCATTATGTGTTCATACATATAAGCTACTTTGCTAGGCATAATTTTTCTAATTTTATAAATGAAGAAACTGAGATTCAGAAATATTAAGTAGCTTGTAGAAAGATCTCCTGACCAGTTATCGGCAGAGCAAGGAATCAAAATCAATTTAATTTTGACCTCAATGAACATTATTCTTTCACTATGGTGAGAAA